>NC_068355.1:176900557-176957484 GCF_020536995.1 Dreissena polymorpha
ATTTTTTCGCAACCGCGTATTACATGTATTACAAACAAATCGGACGTTGTTTTTTCAAAACCAGAAATGGACGAATTTAAGAGCGGACGAAATAGTCATTTTTATGAAAAGGGCGAAATTTTGTGCCGTCGAAAATAAATGGTTTCACAGTAATCAAAACATGTGATGTGTCAAATCAATTTTGATTGACAAATTTGACAGGATTTTGTTTAATCCAATAAGTTTTAGGCTGTCAAATAACACACACTACGTATTGAAAGCCATACCTGGAGCTTTTGTCTGTATATCTCTGACTTCATCAGAAGAATGATTTTACTGTTGGGAAACGTTAACACCACTAATTGTCTTCTTATTTATTATCAATGTATAATTATGTGTAACAGCATAACAACATACTTGTTTCGCAATTAAAATATTTAGTAAATACAGGTATCTTGCAGGTTTCTAATTTTCTTTCGCAAACTATTGTTGAAAAGTTTAAATTTTGTTGCCACTAAAAAAATAGCCATTTTGTAGCAATTCTAAAATCACAGTCTAAACTGCATACACTTAGCTCTATAGTTACAATTTGAATTCAAATATTAGAATGCATCATGTTATATCATCCATATTTTTTTATTTAAACATTCAAATAACACATTATCATCATAACACAGTACATATACAAATTGGTATGTGATATTGTGTGGAGATAAAAAACACTTCACATCATTTATTTACACAAAAAATAATAGTTACAAAATAAATAATACTAAAACACTGTCATCAACCTAGTCAGTACAAGAATATTTATGTACTATTATATGAAATTACAAAGTGGTGTTATTGTATTACCTTTTACAAAATTAACATTGCTGGTTTTGTACTAGCCATAAAACATTTATCATTGATTTACAAGTAACAACCAATTTATTAATTACACAATAGAACGGAAATCATATTAATTGCATTTTGCATTTACTAAACAAGCTATTTGTCAGTACAAGAATATTTACGTACTATTATATGAAATTACAAAGTGGTGTTATTGTATTACCTTTTACAAAATTAACATTGCTGGTTTTGTACTAGCCATAAAACATTGATCATTGATTTACAAGTAACAACCAATTTATTAATTACACAATAGAACGGAAATCATATTAATTGCATTTTGCATTTACTAAACAAGCTATTTGCTACTGTTAAGAATTACACTATCTTACTAAAAATGATCTTAGTACTTAGTGCTTTTACATACTTGTGGTAAGTTTTGTATTACTAGTTTGACAATTATTGGCAGACACTTGTCGATATACAGACAAAATTTGCATGGGAACTTTCATATTTTTTCAGCATAATTGCCTGCAAATTGCTAATTTAACAACTCTTTGACATTGTTTGCACATCTGATCTTATTACACTACGCGGCCCGCGATTTTTGCCTAAATCACCGGCACGCGATGTTCATTATTTATTTTGGGTGAAAAATCACCACAGTCTCGGGCGTTTCATTACGCTAGGTCGAGCATGATCATCGCGAATGCGATAAATGTAATCTCCGCGGTGATTCACCGCGATTCACCGCGTTCCCGGTCAACGTGGTGAAGAACGATTTTGCTACGTTACATGTACATATATAATCTTCACAGAGATAATAGCAATATGGGATTATTAGCATTGTTGGCAGATATGATAGAGTATCCTTTTTAAAATGTCAACATGTATTTCACACCCATGTCCCTGACAGTTTTTTTTTGTCTTTCTAAATGCTGCGTATAAAACAAAACAGTGTTCGCACCTAGCTGTATGATACTGCACCTGGAGGAGTAATAATTGCGTTTTTGATTATGCAATTAAAGGGATCTTTTCACGCTTTGGTAAATTTACAAAATTGAAAAAAGTTGTTTCAGAATCGCAAATTTTCGTTTTAGTTATGATATTTGTGAGGAAACAGTAATACTGAACAATTACCATGCTCTAATATAGCCATTATATGCATCTTTTGACGATTTTAAAACCTAAAAATTATAAAGCGTTGCAACGCGTAACGATTGAATAATTTGGAGAGTTCTGTATTTGTCGTTAAATTTTGTGCAACTACGAAGATTGCTTATATAATGTATAAAATACGTTAGGCATGTGTACTCGGCGGAATAGCTCAGTAGGCTAAAGCGTTTTTACTTCAGGACTCTGGCAGGACTCCAGGGGTCACTGGTTCGAAACCTGCTCCGGGCAATTTTCTTTTCCTTTTTTTAATTTTATTCTTGATTTTTTACTGTAGCTTTTACGATCCAATGGTTACATTTATCAATATAGAGCATTTAATGAATAAGTTAAAAAATGCCAAAATCTGTGAAAAGGCCCCTTTAACAGTTTGAAGCCATGGAGAACTCATAACTGATTGTAGGTAATGCAATTGTCATATTTTTCCGAGTCTTTCGATTCCCCGATACATACGTTTCAACTGTCTCAATCACATACATGCAACTTCTTCCCTCTTTATCCATTACTCGATAATCCCGCATATGCCCGATTTCCATTTTAAAAGCAAATTCTGGTTAATATTGACAATAAGAGTCCCAAAGAATGTCATACACAAGCGTTCGAAATTATCAAATGAATTTCGGCATATGTTTCTATTTAAAGATTTGATGAAATAAGCGCCCAATCAGATCAGTTGTATTGTACATCCGTAAATCACCTGACACGGTTTGCACGCGTCCTGTACAGCTATTTTCGGTGACAAATTCTAGCCACAAATACATAGTGCAAATTAATTAAATTAATTTCTTTGTTCTGATAAAAAGCGCGCAAAAATTGGCGTGTGTGTATTTATTTGTAAATAAACATTTCATAGTGGGTAAAACATTGATATCATTAATTTTAATTTCCATTAAAAGTTTCGTTGTGAATTTCAACTTAATTACTGGGGTACCTCGCGAAAAACTTGGCATTGACATTTCCTCTAAATAAAATATAATTAAAACACGCTGTATTGAAACCGTCACGCTGTTTCAGTTCCTACGGTATTGAAACACATTGTATACTGACTACACACAAATGTCGTGTACAGATCATAATATTCTTTAAAGACCAATAAACAAATTAATTAAAGTTTAGATTTAATGCAACATGTACACGTCATTTTGGAATCGAGAAAGGGAGTTTAAATATTGTGAAAATAAACCAATATCTGTTTATTGAAATTGTCAAGCTTATATATATATATATATATACATATATATATATATATATATATATTAAATGTTTTATGCAAGTCTGTTTCCGAGAGTATATATCGGAATTAACTGTGTGAGCAATTCAATATGTAAACAGCTATACATTCATTGTTTTGACAGACGACACGTGCTTATCTTAAGTTTGTTTCTGGTAATGCACAGGATATTGGATGTTCGGGGCTTGATTGGATAATAAAACAAAGAGGCAGTCGGCGGTTTTCAGTAGAACTTTTGTACTTACCAACTCAATCGATAGTGCACACGCTTATCTAACATTTAGGGATCATCAACACGGGTCCTAGCAACTTCCACGGACCATAATACACAGCCCGATGGTTACTTTAAGTAGCACACGTGGTCAGAAACTAACTAGTTCGAGTAATAAAGCACAGAGATTATGATCTGAAAAATTGCACGAGGTCCGAAATGAAACAGAATGCCACCAAATCAAACGATTCACCGCCTTATTTTACGTGTAACAAACTATGTTTGAAACATTAAAAATAACGATAATTCCGAATTATCACGGCTTCCGTTTTCAAAAGTATATGCCGTTCAACATTGCTCGAGAAATAGTAAAGACAAACGTTTGCTATTGTTCCATCAAATGAATTTTACACGCTACTATTTTATTAAATAGATCTAGCAGCCCAATCGGGATTGGAGACGGGTACATCATCTGACGCAATGTGTAAATTTAAATTTAGATGCACATGTAAAAGTCATTTTCTGAAAATCGGGACGAAGTGAAAGTATTCATTTTACAAATTAACCATTTGATTTTATTCAAATGGTCCACATTTTTTTATATTTTTGTCGTCTTTGTATTTTAGCAAGTTTTTTGCAAATATATATCGTTTATTTCAAAGTTTAAAGCAATTCTCGTTTCCGAGATTAAACTATGTAAATTTCTTCGATATGGTTACTGACCTACACAATCATTGACAGATGACATCCAATGGAAATTGTATGAAGTATGCAGAGAAGCTGACGAAATGTTAAAACAATCGCGTAGAAGTAAAAATATCAGGTTATTTTCTGTACCCGTTTCTTTTATCTGCGAATAATCGCTGACGGCCTCGACATGATTCGGAGTGAATACTCGTTGTGGCTGCGGAGAAACTTCGAGAACAAAAGAATCTGTAGCCTCGAACTATGTTGGTTTTGCGTGAGCCGAACTGTACAATTGTTATTTTAACAAATAAAGATATTGTTTGGAATCAGGATTCGACATTCAGCAAGTACAGTGTTTACTTTCATATTGGAATACATTTTCGCGATAAATGTGATTGTCAATAATAATGACATTAGTTAATAAGTTGAAATTTAAATATAGTAGTCAACGCCCATCACGGTGTTTTGCGATGATTCAATAGCTGATCTTTATCGCGAGATGGTCGCAGTGAAATCATGGCGGAATCACAGAGAGTCACCTGTAGAGTGTCATCATGGTGAATCACCGCGATTTGCGGCGAATCATCGTGATTTGCCACGTTGGCCCAAACGTGGTGATCGGTAATTTAGGCAAAAATCGCAGGCCGCGTAGTGTATACCATAACTGATTTTTGTTTGTATATAGACGTATATAGACTTTTCAAAGTTCTATAAAAGTTCACACATGTTCCATCCAAGTAAACCAACAGAAGCAATAAAGATCACCACAGATAATAACTGTATGTATAGCTTGGAAATTTTGATAGTTCAGGAATTCCTCCTTTGTTGATTTCTGTAAACCAAAACTGTCAGTTTTGCTGGATAGAATGGCTTGTATGATGCCCAGCTCTTGCCTTCGCAGAACAGCTTTTAAAAACAGAAAACCAACAAATATCTTAAAATTTGATCAATAATGCAGACCATTTATAAATGTCTTGTTTTTTGTTGATTCGAATCATGAAGATTTTTTACGTAAGATTGTGGTACAAAAATCCAACGGTATCGAATTTTGTGGTTTTAGGCCTAAACTAATCATAGTGATATGTTACCTTTCGGGATATCGGTAAAGTGCGAGCAGACGAGGTGTAAATACGTTAAAAATAAAAGCTAAAAGACTAAAAAGTTAGATCGGAATATCTTTAAATTTTGTGAATAAATGTGTTTCTGGTGGATAACAACGACAACTTACCAGAATATTGCTCATGATCACACGTAAAACTTCTTTCTGAGAGCGAATGGAAAATGCGTCACAAATTTTGACAAATAAACAGTAGGGTGTCGTTATTGAAATACCCCGAGAATACTGGAAGAATAGAGTTGCCAACTATAATGAGTAAAACAAATAATTTTTTAACAAGCGTTTGTTATTTGTCAGGATAATAATAACAATAAGATATCGAAAAGATCAAAGCAAATAAATTCGACAGAAATCTGAGATTCGGCAATATATTTAAGACCGGTTATGTTCACGTAAATTGTGTTTGGTACAGACTTCGGCTTATACCCACTGAAGAAGAGTATTCAGGGGACATAATTGAGTAATGTCTTAATTCTGGAACGGTTAATTGCGAAGAAAAACAAATAATGCAAAATATTTAGTGCGATTCGCTACACAATTATGATGTAATTGATATAATTTTTCCTGAGGTATGTATTTACATGTGATTTAGCATATGTCCAAGTGTTTTTGATTTGTTCAAAGTCATAAATAGCATCGCCAAAATATATGTCGCGTGGCAAATGTTTTTGAGACGCATCCATATGTGATATTCTTATGTAATTTTATGTCTAAATTTCCATATGTATGAACAGTCAACGCCCGCTTTGCGGGCTTTTGCCCGTACTTTATGAAAAATGAAATAAAAATATAGGGTCACCGGCCTTGTTTTGATTTTATTCACCATTTTTATCACATGTGCTTTTTCATTAAAACTGGAAAATCTCTAATTGCCTCAAACCAATTAATAACCTATGAAATAGACAACATAGAGATGTTATTTAAGCTGAGATACATAAAATACCATTTGATTAAACAACACAATGCCAAAAATATGGAGAACACAAGTTACATTTACAAAAAAAAAAAATTTGTTAATTTTTATGTCACCCCAAAAAACATCAATTTTTAGCCGGATTTTTTTCGAAAAAATCTCGGCTTATAGATTGATGTTGTCGGGCGGGCGGGGGGGCGGGGGGGCGGGCGGGGGGGCGGGCGGCGTGCTCGAAAATGTTAAAGTTCTTATTTCATGGTATAACTTTGGTATGCTTGGACCTAGAGTCTTCAAACTTGACATGAAGGTTGGCCAGGATTAACAGATGACCACTGGTCATTTCAAGGTCATTCATTTGAAGGTCAAGGTCACTGTGACCTTCAATATAAAAAATGTTAAAGTTGTTATAACTTTGGTATGCTTG
Organism: Dreissena polymorpha; assembly: GCF_020536995.1. Taxonomy (NCBI): domain Eukaryota; kingdom Metazoa; phylum Mollusca; class Bivalvia; order Myida; family Dreissenidae; genus Dreissena; species Dreissena polymorpha. The sequence goes on from NC_068355.1 coordinate 176,907,127, forward strand.
GACCTAGAGTCTTGAAACTTGACATGAAGGTTGGCCATAACTAGTTAGTAACCACTGGTCATTTCAAGGTCATTCATTTGAAGGTCAAGGTCACTGTGACCTTGAATGTAAAAATGTTAAAGTTCTTATTTCATGGTATAACTTTGGTATGCTTGAACCTAGAGTCTTCAAACTTGACATGAAGGTTGGCCAGGATTAACAGATGACCACTGGTCATTTCAAGGTCATTCATTTGAAGGTGAAGGTCACTGTGACCTTCAATATAAAAATGTTAAAGTTGTTATAACTTTGGTATGCTTGGACCTAGAGTCTTGAAACTTGACATGAAGGTTGGCCAGAACTAGTAAGTAACCACTGGACATTTCAAGGTCATTCATTTGAAGGTCAAGGTCACTGTGACCTTGAATGTAAAAATGTTAAAGTTGTTATAACTTTGGTATGCTTGGACCTAGAGTCTTGAAACTTGACATGAAGGTTGGCCAGAACTAGTAAGTAACCACTGGACATTTCAAGGTCATTCATTTGAAGGTCAAGGTCACTGTGACCTTGAATGTAAAAATGTTAAAGTTCTTATTTCATGTTATAACTTTGGTATGCTTGTACCTAGAGTCTTCAAACTTGAAATAAAGATTGGCCAGTACTAGAAGATGACCACTGGTCATTTCAATGTCATTCATTTGAAGGTCAAGGTCACTGTGACCTTAAATGTTAAAATGTTAAAATTGTTATAACTTTGGTATGCTTGGACATAGAGTCTTCAAACTTGACATGAAGGTTTGCAAGCACACTTAGATGACCACTGGTCATTTCAAGGTCATTCATTCTAAGGTCAAGGTCACTGTGACCTTGAATGTAAAAATGTTAAAGTTCTTAAGTGTAGGTATGTGAAAGCAAAACAATAAATAGTATTATTTCATCTAAGTTTATTTTCTTACATTTGATAATGAAATTGATGGAAACTTCAAACAATATGTTACTAATTTGCTAATAAAAAAATTGAGATCAAACTTTCCTAATTGTCAATTCAAGTTCATATTTGTGACCTTAAATGTTATTGTTGTTCATGTATATGCATGCATTCAAAACATAACACAAGGTTTGCTCATGCCTTGAAAAGTACTTACATTTCATTTACTATTTTTAACACCAAAATGAAAATTAAAAAAATTCTGTCAAATAGAATTCTGCAAAACTGCTCAAATATCTTCATCTATGTATTGCACGGTCATCATAAAACACAAATAAAAAAGGGGGTCACCGCACTTTTAACCGAGATTTTTTTTTGTACCTATCCCTATTGTCTACGTCAAATTTTATAAAAATACATCAATTAAGCAAAACCCAAGTACCTGTACATAGATGCTAAGAAATATGCATAAACATTTGAAAATTGTTTAAAATCTTAACTGGGATCACAACAGCTTATCAAAAGACATTAATAAAAACAATATTTAATTACAAACATAATATCATACAGTATAAACTTGACCTTAATCATTAACAACTAACATGTACTTGTTCACAGATTTCAGCTTGTTTTGAAGTTTGATAAATTTAAACGACATGACTTAAAAGCTCCAGTACAAAACAAGAATGAAATTAAAGAAATAAAAAAAAGTAAAAAAAAAAGGTTAACCCCACCTTTAAATCATAACAAAATAATCATTTATATACAAAATGAAATCCAAATGTGCTGTTTTATTAATCATTATTAAATTATAAATCTTATTGAAACTTCATCTTGTCATTATAAAGGCTACAGTGTACGTTTGAATTAAAGTCAATTGTGGTCAAAAACTAGAAAACCTAGTAATGTCTTCAACAATTGGTAACCAATTTTTAGCTCGACTATTATATCTGAAATATATATAGTGGAGCTATCCAACTCACCCCGGCGTCTGCGTGAGTGTCTGCGTTAGCGTTAGCGTCTGCGTTAGCGTGCAAATGTTAAAGTTTTCGTACTACCGTAAATATTTTCTTTGTCCCTTGACTTATTGCTTTCATATTTTGCATACTTGTTAACCAACATGACCCCAACATATAAACAATAGCAGACAACTCTATCAAGCATTTTGTCATAATTATGGCCCCTTTTCCACTTAGAATATAATGCAGCAAATGTTAAAGTTTTCGTACTACCCCATTTATTTTCTTTGTCCCTTGACATATTGCTTTCATATTTTGCATACTTGTTTAACAACATCACCCCAACCTATAAATAAGAGCAGACCACTCTATCAAGCATTTTGTCATATTTATTGCCCCTTTTATACTTAGAATGCATATTATTGATAAAACTATATTAAAGTTTGCGTACTACCCCAAATATTTCCTATATCCTTTGACATATTGCTTTTATATGTTGCATACTTGTTTACCAACATGACCCCAACCTATAAACAAGATCAGACCTCTGTATCAAGCATTTTGACATAATTATGGCCCCTTTTACACTTAGATAATTGAACATTTTGCTTAACTTGCCATAAGTTCTTTATTTATGATCACATTTTATTATTACTTTGACAAAACAACACTTACCTGAATACCACAATGGATTCCACACAAACAATACCCCACGCCCCTACCCAGAATCCCTTCCCCCCCCCAACCTACCCCCTCCCCCAAATGTTTATTTTCTATATTTTTTTAAACATCATCTAATAAATTTCCACACCTCACATTATACCCCCCTCTCACCCCCCCCCCCCTCTATCCCCCCCCACCCGATTTTTTTTTGTTTTTGAAAGCTTTGACAAAACAACACTTACCTGAATACCACAATGGATTCCACACAAACAATACCCCACGCCCCTACCCAGAATCCCTTCCCCCCCCCAACCTACCCCCTCCCCCAAATGTTTATTTTCTATATTTTTTTAAACATCATCTAATAAATTTCCACACCTCACATTATACCCCCCTCTCACCCCCCCCCCCCCCTCTATCCCCCCCCACCCGATTTTTTTTTGTTTTTGAAAGATTGTCTAATAAATGACCACACCCCACATTATACCCCCACCTGTACGAAATGTTCCGCCCGGAATCGGCACGGAATCGCAAACTAAATTCCGGGCGTAAAAAATATTTCCAGGCGTATTTTTCTATATATGATTTTAAGAAGAGGGGCGGATTCCGGGCGGATTCCGGGCGGATTCCGGGCGTAATCCGGGCGGAAAACAGGGGCGAAATATGTAAATGTGGGACGGAATTTTAAATTACGGGCGGAAAGCAGTTTATGGGCGGAATTCAGATTACAGGCGGCATGTTAAAATTACGGGCGTAACTTAGATTACGGGCGTAATTTAGATACCGGGCGGAAATCGGATTACATGCATATTGTAAATATACCCATATAAGGACAGGCAATTTGAAAAAATAAAAGGCGATCGCAAAAGCTTACCATGAGCACTTTGTGCTCAGTTTAGCTAAAAACTAGTCAAAATTATGACAAGATACATTTAACATAGTATCTTTATATTTATTTTAAGATAATACGTTTTAAAAAACATGGATCACCATTTTATACTTCTGCAAATGCGGAACAAATGCTGAAAATCCCCGCATTTTTTCCGCAGACACAAAAAATGTGGAACTTATGCGGAAAATGTATGCATTTGTTCCGCATTTTGATGATACTTTTAAGATACAATGTAGCTTTTAAAGACAAACAACAAATATATTCAATATATATACATAAAAAATAATTTCATAGACATGCACTTTTTTAAAACAAACTGTTCTTATACACGGCCAAAATAAAAAAGTTCACTCTTTCACATTGACTGTGTTTTTTAAACTGCTTTCTTGAGTAGGAATTTCTCTCTATCACAGTATTGTTCAGGTCAACGATTCTCCCCCATCCTATGTCATAATCTGAAATGCAATTTGATATTAAGTACAACTACAGTTCACCTATTGCAAATACTGTTAACAACTTATGTAGAATTAATTGCTTTTTCAAACTTTTTATCTAATCCAGGGCCCCATCTAGGATTTGAAAAAGACAGGGTCCAAATTTGGCAACTAAGTGAACTTTTGAACGTGCTTGGATATTTATCCCTGTGGAATATTTTCAAATAACATGTGCAATATATGCGCATATTATTTAATATAACATGCATTTTCATTTTAACAAGGGCTGTTTGTAAAACATGCATGCCCACCATATGGGCTGTCCGTTGTACTGGCAGCCATTGTGTGAATACGACTTTTGTCACTGTGACCTTGACCTTTGACCTAGTGACCTGAAAATCAATAGGGGTCATCTGCAAGTCACGATCAATGTACCTATGAAGTGTCATGATCCTAGGCAAAAGCGTTCTTGAGTTACCATCCGAATATCATTTTACTATTTCGGGTCACCGTGACCTTGACCTTGTGACCTCAAAATCAATAGGGGTCATCTGCGAGTCATGATCAATCTACCTATGAAGTTTCATGATCCTAGGCATATGCATTCTTGAGTTATCATCCGAAAATTATTTTGAGTCACCGTGACCTTGACCTTTGACCTAGTGACCTGAAAATCAATAGGGGTCATCTGCGAGTCATGATCAATCTACCTATGAAGTTTCATGATCCTAGGCATATGCGTTCTTGAATTATCATCCGAAAATCATTTTACTATTTCGGGTCACCGTGACCTTGACCTTTGACCTAGTGACCTCAAAATCAATAGGGGTCATCTGCGAGTCATGATCAATCTACCCATGAAGTTTCATGATCCTAGGCGTATGCGTTCTTGAGTTATCATCCGGAAACCATTTTACTATTTCGGGTCACTGTGACCTTGACCTTTGACCTAGTGACTTCAAAATCAATAGGGGTCATCTGGGAGTCATGATCAATCTACCCATGAAGTTTCATGATCCTAGGCGTATGCGTTCTTGAGTTATCATCTGAAAACCATTTTACTATTTCGGGTCACCGTGACCTTTGACCTAGTGACCTCAAAATCAATAGGGGTCATCTGCAAGTCATGATCAATGTACCTATGAAGTTTCATGATCCTAGGCCCAAGCGTTCTTGAGTTATCGTCTGACAATCACCTGGTGGACGGACCGACCGACCGACCTACCGACCGACCGACCTACCGACCGACAGATAGACCGACATGAGCAAAGCAATATACCCCCTCTTCTTCGAAGAGGGGCGTAAAAATATTTTTTTTAATTGATAAAACTAGTTTCACTGTTAAAATAAAATTAGTTTATTGAAAATTCATTGAATATTCTGTAAAATAATGTGATCAGAACCAATTAAAAACATGACTGGGGGTCAAAGGGGGCAGGTTTGGATCTTAGTGCGGCAAGGTACTGAGACACCCTGTTATTGACAGGCCTAGCCCTGAGGATCACTAATCGTATAATTCGAATTAATCTTTATTTTGAACTTAACTATTTCAAACTAATAATACAATAACTTGTATAGTAAAATTGTGATTTACCTATCAACAAATCCAGCTTTCCTTTGTCAAGGACCGCTTTGTGCTCATCATCCGGGCGCGCACACAGAGCAAATATAAAAAAGTTCATTTTTTCACAACATGTTTTTTTCAACACTGTTTTTTTCTTGCAAACAAGTTCTTCAATTTGTGATGTGGCTTTTGAGGTACGAGAAGGGAAAATTTGTTATGCCACCAGCAACCTTTCTCCCTAATCCTATGACATAATCTGAAAATGAAATGTTAATTTAAGTACTTACTATATATTTTAAAGAAATTTGTGTATTTCATTTTAGTTTCAAACTGTGTTGTTTTTCCTTCAGATGCCCGTCTACTTTTCATCATCCTTTTACATTTCCCACTGGGACAGTACACAAATACAATTACAATTATATCAGTTAATAATCTATATAATAGAGGAATGAAGGAGTAAAAATACAAACCTTTTATGATGTTCTGCAGTATTCCAAAAACACAGGAATTTGGTGAGACCAAATCACAGTTAAACCTGAGCCAATTTGAACCTCTTTTGCAACAAACTTATTGTTCATTTCCACATTATGTGTATTAAATACAAATTGTTTTTGACACAGTACTCCCTGCAAGACATTTTTTCACTACAGTTTAGTCCTCATTTTGCTTAAGTATTATACTGACAATTTAGGTCAGAGTCAGTAATTTGCTTAACCGCTCTAATGTTTTCAAACTGCAACTTCTACCACTCACTTCCTGTACCACTGACCAATCCACTGAAGCCTGATAAGCCCAGATGGTTTATAAACATGTACAGATGTGACTCAGCCTTTGGTGAGTATAGAATGGGCAGCACAATACATGAGATCAACTCAGCTGGTTGTCAGTGCTTATCTGAGATTAAATTAACATTGGTTTGGTATAATTATGTACATAATTATGGTCTTTTCAGACTGGGGAAATCTTAACTACTATAAAAATTTTTTTATAGAGTAACATGCAGAGAAACTGCATTCATATTGATGATATAAACAAATATTATTAAACTAGACTGTTGTGTGTTTAATGTTAAAGGAAACATTAAAATGATGAAAACATTACCAAGTCTTGTTCTTTATTAAACTTTACAGTCATTATTGTAATTATGAAATAATTATTAAAAATGAGCAAAATTTTCAAAAAAGAAGAAGAATTCAAGGAGTGAATTAAACAAATAAGTGCAAATAGATTTAAAATGCATGGTCATCCCTCAGACTTAAAATTATAAGTGGAAACTGTAGAAGTCAGCAATAGATAAAATTTATTTAATTAAAATGTGTTATTGTTATCTCCTAATTTTTTTTTACCAGTAATATTGCCAATAATAATGCAAAATCTAAGAGCATAATTCATGATCACAAATTCACAAGTCCGTCTCCTTTTCAGCTTCCCACAAATTAAGTATAAAAATACTACAAAATATGTTTTAGAATCGGAACATGAAAATCATAAATTAGATCAAAGCTTTATGCTGAATTAATTATACTGTGACTGAAATAGTTGTGTCTATAATGAATGTTCATTGATTGTACAAATGTATAAATAAAATTAAATATTTTTATTTAAAAACATTTATTAAGTTATCAGTTACTGGTAATATTTTGTTCAGTACTTTGGTTTACATTAAATTTATTAAGTTATTGTTCAGCTTCATAGACATTTGCTAAGTCCAATATTACTCTCTATAAAAACTACTAAGTTCAAAATTCCGTCATGTGGCTTCACAAATATTTTATAAGTATGAAATTCTGCCTCACGAAAGAAACAAAGTGCAAAATTCCGTCCACAAATCTCCATCATACAAATTCTAAGTATAAAAATACGCCCGGATTTGTTTTACGCCCGGAAAAAAACAGTTGAATTACGCCCAGAAATAATTTTAGTTCCGGGCGTAAAACTCATTCCGCCAGTTGTACGGGCGTAATTCCAACATTACGTGCCAATTCCGCCCCGATTACGCCCGGAATCCGCCACATTATTTCGTACGGTAACCCTCCGCCCCACCCCCCCCAAAAAAAATAAATAAAAATAAAATAAAATATTTTTTCCTTTTTTTATTTTTTAAAGATCGTCTAGTAAATTATTGAATATGAACAATTTCCCCATGATGACTTACGTTATACTGTCAAGCATTCGAATAGTGGAGCGCGCTGTCCTCTGACAGCTCTTGTTCAAATCTTATTTAATCGAGCTATACAAACATTTGAAAAAAAAAAAACACTCAACGTAATAAGAGTTGGAACATTTTTTATCCTATGATTCATGATATCAAAGTAGTGTTTGGTATTTAATAAAGAATCTAAATACAATGTAGATACAGGTATGAATTTTTGCCAAAACCTGCTTATCTTTTAGGTGCACTTTTTGCCCTAACAGGTGGTCTACTTAGTACATGTATGTAGTGAACAAAATGGATTTCTTTACAAATAATTTTACTTACAAAAATCATATTCATTATCTCATTCATTTTTCTTTTTGTATATTCACAGTTGATGTACTGGAGACAGATTGGTCAGCCAGTTCTGTGGGTATTGAGAATAAATGGAATTCTAGCCAGACACAGGACATCTTTTTACCTGTTTCCTGTCCATGTGGAAGTGAGTGTAGTTGTTATAGTTTCTGTTGAGCAGCAGAATTAATAATTGAACTTAAATCAGATCCTGGAAATCTACTGACAAGATCCAGTGTCTAGGTGACATTGACTGGTTGGAATAGTAGTCTAGTGAGTAGTGGTACCAGAACTAAATCAAGACACTAGACATGTACGGACCTCCATCATGTCTTGGTGGAAGTGACTTAAGTTGGAATAGTTGTCAAGTGAGCAGCAGGAATTGAACTTAAGTCAACCACTGGACCTGTACTGACCTCCAACTTGTTGAGGTGGAAGTGACTGCGGCTGGGATAGTTGTCAAGTCAAGAATTACAAGCCAAGTCTTGTCAGGTAAGATAAACTTGATATCAATAACAGCCACAGCCTCAGTGGCATGCAGCCCAATCACAGATTATGAACTGTGGTTTAAGTTGTAAGGTATGGGATATTGTGACAAGTCATTGTCTGCTGTCAAATGTGTGTTGCCTGTCATTTCAAGTACCACTTTCGGCTCTTGACATCTTCCTTTTAACCACAGGAAAATGTGTAGATGTCTTTGCAGTCTTTACCCCAGTCATTGAAATTCAGATTTAAATCTACAAGCAAGTCGGGCTAGTACTATGGGAATTTGAACAAGCCCGAGTCAGATTTTACTAGCCCAAACATTTTTGTTAAAAATGCAGATAAACATAACATAAAACATCCAAAGAAGCATTCATTTATTCAATCTTTAGAATACAATACAAATCTCTTATTAATTTCATCACATTCCAAGTTAGCTTCCTCGTCATCTGAGCCAGCCTCTTTCGGATCCTGAAATAAGAAGAAATTAATTTCACACACGGATTTCAATCAAATCACAATTATAAATATATGCATAAAGTTTAGGTAAAAAATTAGCAGAAATGTATCCCATCTATCCATGTGAAAGAGAGAGCAAACCTAGTGAACCACCAGAAAATATATAAGCAATTAAGTGCCAGGTTATTCTACAAAAAGCCAGTAGACAAATGCGTCAATCACAGTTACCTCAGATAAGCATTCCTCAACGACGTACTTGAATGACAACTGTTCGGCCATCATTCTATACATAGATGGTGACGTCACTACGTTATTGTCACCTCTATTCTTAGACGCATCACATTCCCCTGGTTTGGGGAATTATGCTTCCGCCAAAATGGTTCTGCATAGAAATGAAAAAGTTAATAATGAAAGAAAAACCGTTCTTCATTGTGTGTTTAAAACGTAATGTTGTTTAAAGAAATGTTATTTAATTATGTTTAAATGTGATTTTTAATCTCTATTCAGACTGATAGCGATTATTAGAAGTATGATTACCTGACCTTTCGCTTTTCACTTGTAAAAGAAGTGCTACCCACAATTCCTTTCGCGTTAGTACACAGGTCAGTAAGACCGGTGTGTACAAAATGGTTCGGCCATTACTGTCTGTGTCCCAAATGCAACGCAAAACATTTATTGTACATAATAGCAATCCGGGAACCACAAAACCATGCGCTTTATGCGCAGTGATTGCCCAGCACATGTGCACAGTGTGTTAAAACATAAGCGGTTGTTGATTTAAGCGGCTCAAAACTTTGTTTACAAATATTGAAAATGAAAGTGGAACTCGTTTTCTGTTTAATGAATTGTACAAGCACGTCGGGCTTGTAATATTGGATTTCCTACAAGCCCGAAAGAAAAAATACTAGTTTTTTGCTGTCGGGCTAGTGCGAATTTCGACGACTGTTACCCAATAGAGAAGAAATCCATATTTGATACTGTGTGTTGGAAATTTGTGTTGAACATTGAAGTTTAAGACAATTATTTATTAATTCCAGATAATAGCAAGTTGTTCTAAGCAATTCATTATCAAGCCTGTTATTTATCACCAGTATTAATGTGGTCAAATTATTTTGAATGAGTATTTCATAAATTCCATATATTTACCTCAAACATCATGTTTATGACTTTAGTTCATGTCTAAAAGTATATTCAGTATGTATTACAGTTTAATAAAGACATTAAGAACTTCTGCAATTCCATGAAATGAAATTAAGTAATATTTCCTGGACAAACAGAGAAGTTTGGTAAAAAAAAATAATTTTGAGTTATCTCCCTTGGACTGGCATTACTCGTATAATTTGTCACTTCCATTTCCAAATGTAGCATGATCCAACAAGGGAGGTCACATTTGGGTTGTTGACAAAAAGTGGTTCTTTATTGCTTCACTTTACATGAGTCTAACTAACGTTTAAGAGCTCTTTTCTAGTTGGATTAAACAGTCTGAAATCACCCACTCCAGAAAGTAGAAACACTTATCTGACAGAACATTCAATTCCATGCTACATGCAAGATATTTACATCACAAAAATTGTAAACCAAAAAGATTGGAATATTTGTTTTCACGGTTATAGACAGTGTTCCTGATTGAAATCAACGTGCTATTGCTTGAAAATCATTTATTTATTGGTATACACAAGAAATGTCATTATGTGGTAGAATATTTGCAGAAATAAGAATTTTGAAAACATTTGTGCCTGTCAACATATTCCGATTGGTTTCGGAAGTTGCCGATCGTATTTATATACACTGTATTGATAGACATAGGCCAAAGGACAGAATATCCTTCATATTTCAAGTGTGTCTGCCTTGATATTGTCACTTTATTAAATGAGAAGCAAAATCATACATGTATCAACCCGTTATAGTCAGTAACATTAAAATATTTGGGTGCAGTCATTTGTTTTTTGTAAACCGCAACATGCTTTTTTTCGGTAATTTTCGTAACCATTGGACATTTCACATCACAAGTTTTCGTATAAATGCATATGTTTTCCTTCAAATATTCTACAACTTTCTTGGTGTATGCGAATACGTTAAGGATTTAAAAGTAATATTACCTTGATTTTGGTCAGGAAGTCTTTATATAATTGCTTAAAAAAGAAGCCCCAAATTTAGTGCATACAATATTTGAACCCCCAGGCCCTACATATTTCATGTTATTATTTTTTCGATAGTTCCATCAATTCCTATAACTTCGACCACCCACTTATTTTGGACATTATGCCACATACATGTATCTGATTAATCTTGAGTTATTTCTTTGTATTAAAAAATGCTATCACATAATTATTTTTTTTGTTAACAACATATTAATATTATATATAGTTTGAAAAAAAGGCCTTTGTTTAAGATTTAGCTAAATTTGCTACACATGTAAAATTAAATGCCAATAATTTTTAGAATATTCACTTTAAATCAGTACGTTTTTATTTATTAGTCTAAAAAATTATTAATTTATTTATTTATTTATTAAAAAAATATTACAAACATAAAATGTTTTCCTTAAAAAATAATGACATAACAGATTGATTGGAACATAGGAACTAATCACTGGGTTGCTAGGGTGCCATCCTAGGAGTGTCATGTAACTATTAGGAAGTACATGATATGTCAATTACTTTGCCTTTATTTTGTTGTTTTTGAGACATGGAGTGGTTAATGAAATGTTTTACTTTTCCTGAACATGTTTTTATTCAGTATAAAAAGTAAATGAACTCTGCATTGTTGCTGAATATACAATGCATTTGAAAATAGGCTTTATGCTGATTGAAATTAAAAACAAAAAAAAACAACTTGAGCATCAGTATCTGTTCTTTCTGAGCAAAAGTGGCATTTATTGTTAGTGAAAAAGATACATTTTCAAGAATAAACATCAGAACTATAAATGTTTTTTAGAATGTGAGCATTTTATTCAGTAATCTCATAGTACCAGTTTTTGGATAGAAATCCAATAGCATTATTGAAAAGTTTGCAATCCCTTGTTCCGAAATAAAAATCATTAACAAATATGCAGAGTAATTCATTTAAACAAACAGAAAATGCATATTGAAACCCTTAATAGGAGTCCTGCAATCATTTGTAATCAATAACTTATGTTTTAAAAATCATTGGTTCATGCTACCAATTTTAAAATATTGAAACCAATCCCTGAATAATGTAAATATGCCATGACGTTGGAATAACATATATCCCGATCAGACTAGAATATTTAATATACCCATCGTCTGTTATAAAAAATAGTAACATAGGTTACAACTCAAATTTCTCACTTTGTTTAAACTTATTATAATTTGTAAATTATCAACTGGTAGGAGAGAAACATACATTTATGTTTGTTCTCCCTTTATTCTATTTGAATCACATTCTGAAGAAGTGCATGTATTTGAACTTAAGTAAACTACTTAAAATTTAAACAAAGGAAATTAAAGCAAATTTTGTCGCAGAATTGTATTTTATTTTGTATACTGTCTTGCTATACCATTCGACATATTGACTGATTATATTCATAAATGTAGCAATATTTGTATGTTTCTTATTGGCTTTTGTGGTCTTGTGCTTCATTTAAATAAAAAAGCCTGTGTGGTAAGAGTGGTACAATTGTGTAGTATAATATAACACCCTGATGCCTGTGATGTTAATCAAGATTAAAGGTAGAGATAAATATTACTCTAAGAGGGATTTGCAGGACTGTTATACACTTAGAAGTATGATGATGATCATACATTGTTTAACCCCTAAGAAATGATCTACGTAAATTGATGTGGGGGTGCTGCATAAAACAACAATCAGGTCTTGTGTTCGCTGCATAATACAACTAAATAAGGTAAACATGTACATGTAAATAAGACCAACGTGTTCACTGCATATAACAACAATAAGGTCATTAATTAATTGTGTTTGCTGCATAATACAACTAAATCATTGCGATCCATCCCTTGACAAAGAAATTAGTTTTTACAGTAATGTATGCAATTGTTTTTGTGTTCATTTGCTGTTCTTGTTGATATCCGAGTTTTTCAAATGGCAGCATTATTTGTTCCCTTTGATATATTGCTCAAGAGCTAGGTTACAACATTGCAGGGCATAGACCTCATTTTTGTAAGTTAATATATGTTAATTATCCAAAAACTACTCATTACATTTTTACTGTATTTATTGTTTTTAACAACAAAAACATACATCTGGAGCAGTTTAAGGCAAAACTTCTCTCTCATACAAAATTGATATAAACAACCAATAATAAACATCCTTAAGGTAATTGTATTAAAATGCGCATACATGTTATGTTGTAGATAATTGTATAACCTTAATGTTGCCTTGCTAGGCTTTTCTTGTAAGAATTAATGTGGCTGTCCCACTTGTGTTTTCTGATAATAATTCACACTGTTTGTATTAACCCTAAGCTACCAATAAAAAGAACAATTTTTAGCAATTATCTGATATGACTGTAAAGTGGTTTACTCTTTATGGTGTTTAATTTGGTTGTAGTTGTATGCATGAACTAGGATGTACATTATTGTAATACTTAGCTATCTATTCTCCACAGTCAACATTTAAGCATGCACTTCCGTTTACCAGATAGGCATGACTCTCCTCACCAGTGGTTATTTCTGTTGATCAAAATAATAAAAAGTGACAGCAAAATGTGTCTTGTTCTTAAATTAATATATTTATGAGTAGACCAGAAATATTGTGTATGTCTCTGCATTGACTGATTTGGGAGGTACATATTGATTGACCCATACTTCCATCTCTACACGGTGAACACAAATCTTTCTTACTTGCATGGATTTTGTACTTGAACACTACCAACACACCTATATCAACCTTACTGCACGTTGCTGTTGACGCTCACCTACTTTTGGTTTAGACAAATGCAGAGTCCAATCTCTTGTAGGCTAAGAGCTTATATAGGCTGAGAGCTTGTATAAGCTTTATTGCTAAATAAATGTTGTTGTTGTTATTTATCCCTTTACCACATAAATACGTATTTTGACGCATTTGTATTCCCTCAGAAAGTTAAATTTAAATAAAGACCTATCTTACTAGATGCAAGTTTAAAAGGCTTTATTTCAAACTTTTAAATACTGATTAGCTGCAAACAGCATAAAACCTGAACAGCCTGCAAGTTACTAACAGGCTGTTTTGGTTTTATGCTGTTTTCACATAGCCATTTTTACATTGCTTTGAGTGGGAAAGAGTTAACTAAAATTTATGCATTCCATCTAACAAACATTTTCGCTTTCTACAATGCTTAAACACTGACATAGTTTGTATGAACACTCTTAATAAACTAAAATCACCTGCCTTATCTTGACTATGACATTGACCAACTTTGGGACTTAAACTCAGAAGGTCTAAATTTTGGTTACACCAAATTTACCCATCTTTAGTTTCTCCTAGAAATTTACCTCATTTTGTACTTAGATTTCTCACTCTGGCCTAGTTCTTGGTTAATTATACCCCACCAAACGAAGTTGAGCTTGTCTGTCGGTAGGTCGGTCTGTCAGTTGGTCGGTCTGTCGCTCCGTATTAAGTGTCCGCTCTCTGATTAAAGTTGTTTTCATCCGATCTTAACAAACTTGGTCAGATGTTATATCTACATGTAGGTGATGTCTAGGTCAAGTTCAAATATGGGTCATGCCGGGTCAAAAACTGGGGCCACAGGTTCACTTAGTGCGTTTTAAACATTGAGCATGGTGTCCGCTCTCTAATTCAAGTAGTTTTCATCTGATCTTCACCACACTTAGTCAGAAGTTGTATTTAGATGATCATCTGGTTTTAAGATAATGTATTGCCTATCTGATGAGCAGGGATCATATTTTCCCGCAACATCAATCGGTCCGGATATAAATGGGAAAAACTATCCGAAAATGTATATCCGAAATCATGACAAATTACGTTAAAATGTATACCATTGATTTTGCCATTCATGAAGGTGGTATAATACATGTACAAGTAAAATTCCCTTAGGCATTTTTTTTAAACGGAACGAGTTTTCTCAACTGGTTTTATCATTTGGTATTTCATTGTTGTTTTGTGTGCTGTTTTATCAGACTTTTTTCAAAGTTGTCAATATTATAAATCTGTGTAAGTCTATACCGATGTTTTAAATTGTTGTCGACTCAATAATAGCTTACAAACATGCACTGAACCAAACAAATGTCTGTGCGTAGGTTGGCTACTGACAACAACAACCAAATATTTAATAAATAATGTGTTGTCAAATAACCCACGGCCGATAGTTTAGATGCGTAGGGATTTAATCACGAGAGCGAAACATTTGAAACCACGCATCTAATTTTCCGGTCGTGAGTTATTCAACAACCAAGTATAAAGTACACGAATTATTTCAATTCTAACACGGTTTTACTAAAGATTTATTCAATGTATATTATTTTCCTTGTGTACTATTTTATGTGAAGTTCCGCCCATAAAAATAACTTTCGGCTGTTCTGTCGATCAGATCCGCGACTTTCATTCATAATTATATTACCGGATTATTACGCTGGTGGAAAATGTATCGGCATGTTTTGTTTAGTTACAGCGCGTGCGTTCAGACGCGTCTTTTCGG
The DNA here is from genome assembly GCF_020536995.1 of Dreissena polymorpha. Classification (NCBI taxonomy): domain Eukaryota; kingdom Metazoa; phylum Mollusca; class Bivalvia; order Myida; family Dreissenidae; genus Dreissena; species Dreissena polymorpha. The sequence goes on from NC_068355.1 coordinate 176,922,592, forward strand.
ATGCGTCTTTAATCCGCTGTTCACAAGTTTTTGGTTCTTGGTCTGACATGCAACAAACCGGTCCTGACCGGTTTAGAGACTGCAGCGAATGGTTTATCACATCTTATCGAGATAAGAATGTCATAAGGGTGTGTTAGCATGTACACTGTGTAATCGATTTCATGAATGAGAATTTTAATAGCAAATAGAATCGGACCGACTGTTTGGGATTTTCAATCGGTCTTTCATGACCCCAATCGGTCTAGGACCGACAAAACCGAAAAAAATATGATCCCTGCTGATGAGCATATACTTGTGAGGCATGCTCACACTCTTCAATAAATCTTTGTTTACTACTGTTTGTTGGTCAATACACAATGATTAGTAGTTCTTATTCATGGGAGTTAAAAATTGTCTGTTATGGTGTTAGCCAGTGTCATTAATAACCAGGCATCATACAAACAAGAGGTTTTAAAGTGGGTTTCAATTCAAACAGAACTAAATTGTAGTATATACAGTAAAACCAACGCAGAACAAACATAATCCTCGGTCACGCCACGGCCAGAATGTTGGTACTCAACAGCCGCGTCATGTGTTCACGTGTCGTATCGCCGAGGCACGCGGCATTGATGCACGCAACGACGCCATGTCTGTATTAACCTTGCGTACTTTCGCGGAATAAACCCGCCGCATACGTTGGTGGCAGATTGAGTGCAAAGATATACACCTACATGTACATTTATGAAGCGTCAAAGCCTAGATTTACGCTACTTTAATAGACTAAAGTTATTATTTTCACGTTTCAATAAGCGGATTTGATAAGTATTTGATGCTTTGAAGCTTATTTATATAATATCACGTCCTCAAATTTGACACGTAATGTTCCTTAACAAATAATCGTTGAATTAATTACATGCAACTGTAAATGTTTCGTTCAATTCTCAGATGAGCATTATTCAATTTGTAATCCAAAACAAGCTTCCGAATTTTAATGCTAACACAACATTAACAATTAAATTCAATCGTCAAATAAACAGTGCTTTATCATTTTTGTCTCCTTTGTCTCAAAAGCGGACGAAAATTATGCAGACATATAGACCATCGCATGGAAAATGTGGGTGTATTTTGTTTTGTATAAAAACATTAATATCCCATCAGGCGATTTACACGTGTTCAGTGGAAAAAACAAACGCCCCGATTGGATGTTATTTCATCACATCTTTAAATAGAAACAAATGCACAATTTATTTGACACAAAAAGAATAATGGCGAATGTTTGTATTTCTTGAAATTCATGAGAACTTTTATTGTAAATATTTCCAGAATTTGCTTTAAAACTGGACTATACTGGATTATCGGGTTATAGCGACAGGAAAAATAGTAAGTATGCAGTAATAGAATCATTAAATTTATTGTGATTTTAAATATAAGTATAATTGTTCTTTTAAAATGTATTGACCAACTAATCATTTAAAAAAGATTTTTATTTTATGATGCGCATCGACTTGCCTCGGCGGACAGATGCAAAGCATTGCGGCGAAATCAGTCAGTGCCCAGGGTTCCCGCTGTCGATCGCCATTGGCGCCAATTGCGACAAAATAAAAAATCTGGCGACAAAATTTCGTAAATGGCGATTTAAAAAAAAATCGTCATTTTTCTGCATTTATATTTTCTTAAAATGACAAAAGACGCTGTGTTTACCAGCCGCTTTACGGCAGTCGTAATACTATAGATTTCCATGATGTAAGCGATACAGCTGTTTTCAATGGAGCGTGGAGCTGACTGCATACTACCGCAAAGTGGCATGTTATGGTGATAATTGCGATTATCTGGAGTGTTGTTGCAAGTTATCTTAATTGGTCGGCAGTTTTATTGCATCAGAGATAAGGCAATATTGAAATATGCCGACTTTGCGCTTAAATGTGAAGTGTTTGTCACAGTGTTCGAAGCAGATTCAAGACCATTTAATTGACAACAATGACAATCAAAAAGGTAAGTATCGATTGTTTTTAGAAATCGGGTGTAATTATAGAAAATAGTAAAACATTTTACATGTATTGGTTCTATTTAAACAGTGACATATTTCTCTTTCACTCGTCAAAATGGCAAGTTCAGAGTGTAAAACGACTTTTAAAAAGTGAACATTAGATTCTGCTAATTTTGAGACTCATTCAAAATGCAAACGTTCCCCTCCCTAACATTCACCAGCTAACAAATAAAAACCAAACAAAAGACAGTTGTTTATCAGAATTTTATTTCCTTCAATATGATTTCCAACACACAATCTATGCTGTGTAAACTCTTTATATCCTCATCACTTATCAATTCACTCACTACCGAATGTACTGTTTTAAGAAAGGTAAACATAGTTAAGCACATTTATATTATTCATATACTACACATTAATTGATTATTATTAGTTTAATATTAATATTATATCTCCCTTTTTGTATTTTCAGAATACCATAGAGCTTATGAAGCACCAATACTGTGGCAACATATTCAGGCTGCTAAGAAGGTGTCAATCAACAAGAGTTACAACTGATTGAATGCGCCTTTATTTAATGAACAATTTTAAATGTGTTGTTATTATAAATACTACTGTTATTAAATCAATTCCTTTAACATACTGTAAATGCTCATTTTTTTTTGGTATTATAATAACATGATCTTCATCGCCCAAATGTTGCCCCAGTGTGGCGACAACTTTTTTAATTTGGCGAAAGTAAGTGGCGACAACTTTTGAAAGCCCAGAGGGAACCCTGAGTGCCTTCTTTTAGCTCATCTATTTAAAATAAAAATGAGCTATTGTCATCATCTGAGGGTTGGCGTTTGCGTCGGAGTCCGGTTAAGTTTTGTGTTTAGGTCCACTTTTCTCATAAAGTAACAAAGCTTTTGCATTCAAACATGGCACACTTACTATCATGAGGGGACTAACCAGGCAAAGTTAGATAAATCTGGCTGGCATTTTGACAGAATTATGTGTCCTTTTAATGTTAAAAACAGATAAAAATTTGGTTAAGTTTTGGGTTTAGGTCCACTTTATTCTTGATGTATCAAAGCTATTGCTTTCATACTTACAACACTCACTATCATAAGGGGACTGTGCAGGTCAAGTAATGTAACTCTGACTGGCATTTTGACATGATTTTGATCCTTTTTATACTTAGACAATTCAAAATTTGGTCAAGTTTTGTATTAAGGTACACTTTATTCCTGAAGTGTCAAAGCTATAACTTTCATACTTATAACACGTTCTAACTATCATAAAGGGACTGTGCAGGCAAAGTAATGTAACTCTGACTGGCATTTTACGGAATTATGGCCACTTTTATACTTAGAAAATTGAAGATTTGGTGAAGTATTGTGTTTGTCCTCTGTATTCCTAAAGTATCTAAGCTATTTCTTTCATTCTTGCAACACTTACTTACTATCAAAAGGTGACTATACAGGAAAATTTATGTTACTGTGACTGGAATTTAGACAGAATTATCACCCTTTTTATACTTAGAAAAATGAATTTGCGGGTTAGTTTTGTGTTTTGGTACACATTACTCTTTAAATTGCATAGCTTTCACACTTGGAAAAGTCGCTTACTGTCATAGGTGGACTGTACATGACAAGTTGCATAACTCTGTTTTGCATTTTGATGGAATTATGGCCCTTTTTGTTTTTGAATATTTTGTTGTTTGTTTTGTCTAGATACACTGTTTTTCTGAAGTATAATCGCTATTGCTTTAAACTTTAAATACTTTCTTAATATCATAGGGTACTGTACCTGGCAAGTTAAATTTGACCTTCACCTTTGAACAACATTGACTCGTAAGATCAAATTATTAAATTTTGCTAAAATCGCCATTACTTGTTTATTTATTATCAGATTTGATTGATACTATGACAAACCAACACTTACCTGATATACCACAACGGACTCTACCCAAACAATCCCCCACGCCCCACCTCATAATCCCCCCTCCCAATTATTCTTTTATTTTTCATTGTTATCCTACTTTGAAAATCAATTGGACTAACAAGTCTTTACTTAGGACCTTGTTGCAGTAAATTTCTTAGGTTTTGCATTTCAACAAAGTTAAGATCCCCAGTAATAACATGACCAACTCGACTATAATTATATTTTGAACTAGAACAATCACATGATATAAGATGTGTTTTGTCTTGCGATTTTGAGATATTTTAATTGCCTAATTGAAAATGTATAACAACAATTATTGACACATTTTATTTAATTTTTTGTTTGTTCCTTCAAGCAATTGTTTTATTATTCATTTAACAATGTATCGCTCAGGCAGTATGAAGTATGTCTTTTGCCAAAAGACCATTTTTTTGCATTAACAACGACATAAATACTAAATTTTTTACCAATGATCATTTTACAACAGAAATGTCCACTGATTAATGTGATTTGACACATCCAGGAGCATGCCTACATTTGGTTTGACTGTACACACCATGGGAGCCTACATTTGGTTTGACTGTACACACCATGGGAGCAAAGGGCACAGTTTTGAAAACATGCAAATAAAACATGTTTAATTGGAAAGTAGTAGATGCATGTTTGAGAGAATTAAATTAACAACCTATCTAAAATTTATTGTTTAAGACGTACGGCAATACACATGTATTAGTTTTATTACAATTTGTTTGGTCATTTGATGTGCTACTTTATAAATCAACTGTATAGATGAGTTTGTAACTTTCAATATGAATTTTAATATGGTATATATATACATGTGAAACAAGACTATAAGAGTGAATGATTGTTTTCTTCATTCATGGAAAACAATGCTATTAATGAGATACGGGACAAGTCATGCAATCACCGGTTTGAAACCATTTTCATTGGGATCAGATCCATGCGACAGCCTGTTCTAAAAACTAAAAAACTCTGAAATCAGCACTCATTCCTCCAAATCGGCTGTTAAGTACTGAACGATTCCATATTTATGATCTTTTTACATGAGGGAACACGAGTTTACATTGATGTTGACTATGAAAACAGCAAAACAGAGCAATATTTATAATCATCTTCTTAAAAGAAGTTTATGTAAATAATGCCAAGTATATTTTGTTTATTTGTGCTGAGATTTATAAGCTCTTGTACGTTTGTTTGGGCTCTGTAGGCCAGTTTATTGATGTTTCAAGTGTCTAAGGCAAACATTTTGGAGATTTTTTGAGTGTTTTCAGAATGCCTCAAAGACATTTATGTGTTCACTTATAGCATTGATTTATTGCGTTTGTGTGATGTTATGTGAAACTCCCTTTTATCAGACATGTGGCAGGTTGTAAAAAAGTTTTATTTAAGTCACATGAAGTGCTTGCAATATATTATTAAATTCAAATGTTCAAGGTTATAATATTCGTGTTTGATAAATTGATGTCTCAAATGCCAGTATAATTCTCTCGGCTAGATAATTTTCATGTGCCCAACGATAAACATATGTAGTAATTTAAAGAAACAATCTCCTGCATGACTCTTCATTAAACGTGACTTATAGTGTTACATGTGCTTGATTATATTTTGTGAAAATACACAATTAAGCAGACCAACGATTCACAACAAATCCATATAGTGCATGATTTCTGTTGGAAGATTGCATTTTTCAGAATTAGGAAAATATTAAAGTTTAAAGTTGATGAAGAATTGTTGTAAAAGCAATTGTTAGGCAAGTAAATATTTATGTTATTTTCTAACTTAAAGTGTATTAAACAAGTATATACCTCCCAAGATTGAGGAACAAAGTCCTATATAAAGTTAAAGTCTGACGTGCCTAATCAAGACCTTCAGCAATACGTCAGACATTCCCAATCTATGTTTTCCAAATGTGGCATAGTATTCAAATGAATAATATATGTCAGACTTCACCAAAGAAACTGTTTCCAGGCACTGAGCTTCACAACACCGCGAAAGGGGGTTCATGCAAAAGGTGATAACCCTTTTGTGACTTAAAACAAACAACCGTCTGCATGTTCTTTATCAACGTCTGATTTACTTGAGACTATTAACCCTTTCCTTGACAGGTACGCGTTTCTACGACCCTATCGATTCCCTGTCAAATACGCTTATCTACGCCTGTATCGATTCCCTGTTATCTACGCATTTCTACTACCCTATCTATTACCTGATATATACGCGTTTTTACGCGTCACGATTTAATTTGCTATTTAAATGCTTAAAATGACGTTTTAAGTGTAACAGAAATGCATATACACCTGCGTTCATCATTTTTCTAAACTGTCGAGTAAACATCCGGTAATGTTGCTATTTAAAGTTATGATGCAATTGGCGACCAATCAAGACGAGGGTTTACCATTTGACATGCGTAAATCACGTTCTGGGATGTGCGCGCTTCAGGCATTTCGTAATGTCCTTAAATAACTGCTATTCTCGAACCATATTTAATTTGGACATTTTCCGAAAACGTATTAATAACTCGTTAAAAATGTCGCAAAAATAAACACGTCCCATAGGGATATAATATCATTTGGGTGTAAATCGATTTCATTCTTATTGTTGTTTGATTCCATTATATCGTAAATGTTTGTTTCCGAGATCATATACAACTATTACATCGATATGTTAAATGGCATGTACACTAAAATGTTTTTACAAACGACACGTGCTTATCTAAAGTTTGTGTTTCGTAATACACAGGATATTGGATTATCGGTGCTTGATTGGGCAATAAAACAAAGACGCAGTCGGCGGTCTTCAATATGCCTTTGAACTGACCAATAATAATTAATAGCGCACATGCTAATCTAACATTTAGGGATAAGAAACACGGGTTCTAGACACTTTGAATAAACATGTTTACCGGACGCAGCAGAAGTCTTCAGATGACATTGGCGCGCGTGCCATGTTACCTCGACGTTTTGTAATTTGGTACACAAATACACGGGTTTGTTGGCGACTTCTGGGTTATAAAGTTATATGTCGGCGATCAGATAAACTGGAGTATTTGATAATAAACTTGGAATTTTGCAAATAAATACACAATTTGAAGACTTATTGAAGACGCCGACATTGCCGGATTTAGATCGGTAATAAAATGCAAAATGCAAATTAATTATATGAATATTCATGGCACATTATGCAACATCCAATTAAATTGTTACCGGTATCTATAAATGTTTATAAATCATTAGGTGAATTAATGTAATAGAAATACCAAGTATCGTACGAATTTTATAAGAAATAATACAATTTATTTTGAAAATGCATGAAGTTGTTTGAGAAACTCTGTGTTTTTCTATAGTTATAAAAAAAAAAGAATTTACATGAATTTTGAGGCTTGCAGAATGAATTTATAAGATAAAAAAATCTTCAAGAAAGAAGAATTGTAGTTTGGAAAGTAAGAAAAAAAATTAATATTCCAAAATATAATTATTTGTATTTGATTCAACACACCAACTTCGCAAAGTTTCTATATGAGCTGGAAAGAGATTTGCATTTAAATGCAGTAAAACACACAACGGTCAACTTTGGATGACTATAACTGACCAATAAATTAAGGTATAAACATACAGTTTACACCACAGGAAAGGAAATTTTATTAGCTTAAACTTTCATATGTGTTTTTTTTCAATAATATTTCAATTTTTATGAGAATATCAGGTTTAAAAGCAATGAGGGTCATAAAACAGCGTTTTTCCAATAATGCCTGTAAAGATGGGGTACTGATATTGATAAGATGGCTATCAGCCACTGGTCAGCAGGCAGCTAGGTCTTGTGGTAACTGGAGAGGCTTATATTGGCTAAATGGCTGTCAAGGAAAGGGTTAAACCACATTCATTTTTATTCCTGTTTTGTTTTTATATTGATTTCCAACAATTCATTTACATAGACCCGTCGCGATGTAATATACTAATGCAACTTGTCCGTTTATTCATGTAGGTATGTTTGCATTAAGGCATATATTGGCAACCTCAAACACGTTATTTAACTACCTATTGTATGTTGCATCCAGTGTTCTTTGCGCATGTTTAATATTCTTCAAAAAAGAAATACTTTTATGTTAGTAATTGCACATGCATGTATTAAAATGATTGATGACAGAAACAAATGGCTTGATTTAACTGCTAATAAACTAATGCAAATAAACAGTTCATATGTCTTTGTAAAAAGCTTGCAAACAATATACTTCATTTACAGATTAGCGTCTTCCTCATTCAAAGCGTGGGATTTAATGTTTCAATAAATAAAATGTTGCTGAATAAAAACTTCATAGTGCAGATAACATTTGGATTTTTAATTTTGATTATACAATTTTTAGTGTTTTTTACAAATATGTCAAACCCTTCCCTTAATGAAAACAAATTGTGTATGATGAAAATGTTTGGGAAAAATCAGTATTAATCTTTGGCAAGTATAGCTATTGTAATACACCTCTTTGTAGAAAACGTGTTTCCTGATGTCTGAGCGCTGATGTCTGAACAGATTACTGAGTAGAATAGTTTTGCAGCAAAGATCATATCAAATTCAAGAAGATGATATGGTCAAGGTTGGCCACTCGATGTTGTAAATTACAGTTTGATCACAGGTTACAAGCGCTTGTGAAAATATCGAGCGTCGTTTAACAATGATCAGAAAATCTAGCATTGTAGAAACACTTCTATGGAAGTTAATGTCCATCGGTTCCGATGCATTGGAAAAAGCCTGTGTTGAATTAATTTTTCATTTGTCATTGATAAAACACTGTGTGTGGTCGTGTTTACAAGCAGATTAGATTGATTTCATATAGAGTGTCATTTATTGCCAAGTGGTAATTATTATTCTTAAGGTAACCAGTAACAATACTCAGCTTTAAGGCTCAGACATACGTTTTAAGTTTATCAGGTCCAGCTGTATATATTTTTTTGACTCCTGCTTTGATTTTTTAACAATGCCAAAACATATTGTATCATAAATATCGTGTCTACTTGGTTTTAATTATAGGTTTTTAGCTTGTATTTTTGACATGTGTTTGGGGCCACTATTTAAAATCAATTACTAGGACTTTAAGAATGACGAAAAACTTCACGCATGCCTTTTGTATCATCATTTTTGGTCTCTGAAAAAATTAAAAGGCTCATAACTCTGCCCTGTAATTTAGCATAATTATTTTCTTTCACTCTTGGAAATTTTGGGTAAATTGTTTAGGCTCGCAACAACTTCATATCTCTATCTGTACTTTTGATATTGACATAAAACTACATACATGTATTTGTTCATTTTTTTAAGCAATCACTTTTTAAGACTAATTATTAAACAAGCCTTATGGCGTGATTACGCCCCTAGTTGAGAAAAGTCAGGTTACGATGCAAGGTGAAATTTATTGGAGGTCAACAAACAAGGTCCATACATCTGTTTTTGTGCAACAACTTTCTTTATTAGCATTTTGGACCAGTTCGGTAAAGGTTATTTTGCCTAACATAGAAAATTGGTTTGGGCTCAATGACGTTAGTGAAGTTGAAGATTTGCTTAAAACTTAATTAATTTAACTTAATTCATTGTTAAATACTTGAAAATCACTTTTTTAGTCTGGTCATTTTTCTGTTCTGGTCCTGGCTCAAGTTTATGAAGGGGATGTCATTATACTGCTGCATTTGCTGTTGTAAGTGCTGATAATATGACAAAGCCATTAACTGTGTTGCTTCTTATTGCTGTTGTTGATTATGCTACATGCTGCTGTCAATTATTATGGTTGCAGTTATACTGACTATTGACTGTTGCTATATATGTTGCTGCTGCTGATAATCGGCAGTGATGTTAACACTGCTACAATTGATACTGAATTGACATGTGCTGCATTTTTTTCCGCTGATTACAGCATTGCTGTGGACACAGCTGATCTCAATTATACTGTAACATTTTTATACCATTGATTATGTTGCTCCTGATGCTGATTTTGACAATGCTTTTAACTCTGCTGCTGTTGTTGACACCTCTGGTATAATTACCTTTAATGTTGTCACTGTCTCCACTGCTTCTACTATAACGTGCTATTGCGAAATTTGTGTGTTTTCTGTTGTGCATTACTCCAAATTAAAAGCTCAACATTTAATTAAAAAACAAATTGAGTTCTCACTTCAAATGGCTTTTCATACCCGCTGCATCGGAGACTTTTTGTGGAATTCCACACCTTGTTCAGTGCAAACTAGTGCCAGTTTGACGACAATTACTAACAATAAGTGTATATAATAGGAACAAATTAAACCATATAAGAAAGCAAGAATGTTCTATTTTTATTTATGTGCTCAAATTATTGCTATTAAGTGGTAACACTGCTTTCTTCTATTCATTATAGATTCATTTTGTTTTTGTTTTCTGTAGATCAGTTGTAATCTAATAAAGTAAGGGCTGGGAAGCAAAACTCAGCTAAAAGGCAGTTATTATATATCATTTGTGAAAGAAAATGATCTATTCTGAAGTAAGATTGCAAACTGCCATTATGACACAACATCAAAAAGATCTAATAAGGAAGAATTAGTTTGCATACTGTCACGGACCATATCAAATCATTGGCATACTGAGTAAACATACTAGATCACCTCACTAGATAGTCTGCACAAAGCAGTATTTCCCTCTACGTATATAGGTGAGCTAAGGGCCTTTAAACCCTCTTGTTTAGACATTATTTCCAGAATCATTATGTGCACATTTTACTGTTTAGCAGACTTGATTAAAACTTTCACAATTGAATTTGTAAATGATTGTTGATGAACAACTTTTGAATTTATTTTCCTCTTAAGTTGGCATTAAGATGTGTCTGACATTTTTTACTAGTTGAATAGAGTTGAACGGACATTTTAAAGTAATGCCTACCAAAATCTTTTATCTGGTAAGTTATTTGTAAATTATGTAGAAATCTGTTTGCTATTGTCATGTAAACTGCATATAAGACATAAGTCATTCGCTTCTATCAAAGATCAAGTATTTACTACCAGTGCAAAAGTTTGGGCCATTATTGTTCATGTCTGAGTTATTGAGATGATTTGAAGATAACATAAGTAAGGCACGCTTATGGTCAATGTCATACTTCAAGGTCAAACGTTTTAGCCTCTATTTTTGTGTCTGGTGTATATATCATATACCGATTGAATGGTTTTCATGAAACTTGTCTACAATTGTTCCTACATCAAAAATTCTGGTTGCTATGGCAACAAATAAAAAACATATTCTGACAATGGTAGGATTTCTGACATTGGTGGTGCCGGTAGGGGACTTTTATTGCTTGGCAATAGTTTTGTTTATTATCAACGTATAATTATGTGGAACAAAATGACAGCATTCTTGTTTTGCAATTAAAATATTCAATAAATACACGTTCCTTGTAGGGTCCTAATTTTATTTTGGAAACTTGTGTCGATTTTTTTAAATTGTTTCGCCACTAAGAAACTAGCCATTTTGTAGCAATTCATAAATCAATGTCTAAACTGCATATATTTAGTTTGTACCTGTATAGTTACAATTTGAAAACAAATGAACATAATGTTATATCATGCATATTTTTTAGTTCAAACATTCACATAACACATACAATAAAACATAGATTATCAGTAATCATATGAGCTTATTAAAATATCAGTCATTGTCTTTAAACTGAGCATAGTATAATAAATAACAAATTTACAACAGTTGTTAATTTGTTATGTATTATTATTAACTATGCTCAGTACTTGAAAACTGGCTGTCTGCATGGGAATTTGTTTTCTAGAAAGTTGGTTTCAGACTTAAATATTTGAAGTTAACCTTCGGAACTTTTCTAGAATTGTACTGGAACACATCAACTAGAACTGAACTTCTGTTATCATACTGAAAGTGCTATAGAATTAATAAGGAACAGTTGTTGAACGTTAAAATTTATGAGAAAAAACTCTAGAACAATTGTGCGTGATGTGTGTGTGCATGTAATTGTGTGTGTTTATGAGCATATGTGAGAAAGGAAGTATACTTGTCGTAAGAGAAATGTAAAATTTTACTTCTATGTTTTATATTGTGCCTTTTATAAGTTTTTCTTTTCTCACCGAGTGTCACCTGTATATGCGTGCATGTTTATGGATGTGTTTTTGAATGTGTGTGTGCATGCCTGTGGTTAAGAGAGTTGGTACTCTATGAAAATGTAAAACCACTCATTTTTGAATATGTACTTTGTGCATGTGTACTTTATGAAAATGTAAAACCACTCATTTTTGAATATGTACTTTGTGCATGTGTGTGGTAAATGATTGATGCCAGATCTTGTTCTTGTTTAACTTCTATGATGAAACCTTTAGTTACATTCACTTTTGTTTTTCAAAATCAATAAAATGCCTTTAATCTATAATCTGTTTTTTTTTCTATTTTATTCCAGCTTTTTATTAAATTCCAAAGCTTTTTACGGAATTCCATATAATTCTATGAAATTCCACGGCGTTCTATGGAATTCCACGACGATCTATGGAATTCCATGGCGTTCTATGGAATTCCATGCCATTCTATGGAATTCCACAGAATTCTATGGAATTCCATACCATATCAAGTCCCTCTTCTGTTTTTTTTTACTTTTCCATTGATTGCATGGAATCAGATGGAAAGTTAGTGCCAATACTCCACGGAATTCCATCTAACGATTTCTATAGAATTCCATATGATTCCACGGCAGAGTGAGACGGGTTCATGGCTAAGCCGCATGGAGCATGTAAATGCTGTTAGTATATACATGTATATATATATATATATATTCAGTACATACATTAAAGGGTATGTGGTATTGTGTGGAGATACAAAACACTTAACATCATTTATTTGCACATAAAATAAAAGTTACACAATATGTAATACTAAAACACTGTCATCAACTTACATTCATAGAATATTTACGTGTATGAAATTACAAAGTGATGTTATCTTTTGAAAAACTGTTGAATCAATGAAGGAACATTTTATTACCTGTGACAAAATTAACAATGCTGGTTTTGCACTAGCGCATAAAACATTTATCATGCAACAACAAGTAACAACCAATTTATTAATTACACAATAGAAAAGAAATCGTATAAATGTCATGATGCAGGTTTATAGTCCCCTACCGGTTTCACCGGAGGGGACTTATGGTTTTGTCTCCGTCCGTCCGTCACACTTTTCTGGATCCTGCGATGACTTTAAAAGTTCTTAATATTTTTTCATGAAATTTGGAACATGGATAGATGGCAATATGGACATTATGCACATCTTTTCATTTGGTTCCTACGTCAAAAATTGTGGTTGCTATGGCAACAAATAGACTAGAAATACTGCTAAAAATGGTAGTTTTTCTGGATCCTGCGATAACTTTTAAAGTTCGTAATATTTTGTCATGAAACTTGTAACATGGATAGATGGCAATATGGATATTATGCACGTCATTTCATTTCATTCCAAGGTAAAAAATTCTGGTTGCTATGGCAACAAATAAACTAGACATACTGTTGAAAATGGTGGTTTTCTGGATCCTGCGATACTTTTAAAGTTCTTAATATTTGTTCATGTAACTTGAAACATGGATAGATGGCAATATGGACATTATGCACGTCATTTCATCGACGTCAAAAATTCTGATTGCTATGGCAACAAATAGACTAGAAATACTGCTGAAAATGGTGGTTTTCTGGATCCTGCAAAAATGGTGGTTATTCTGGATCCTGTGATAACTTTTAAAGTTCTTAATATTTTTTCATGAAACTTGAAACATGGCTACACGGCAATATGGACATTTAATGCACGTCATTTCATTTTGTTCCTTATTAAAAAAAATTGGTTGCTATGGCAACAAATATATATATAAAAAAAAATCTGAAATTTTTGACAATGGTGGAGCCGGTAAGGGACTTATATTGCTTGACAATAGTCTTGTTTTTTCTGGTTTTGGGTAAATTTTAGGGCCTAACGTCTCTGGTGGAAAACTTTAAGCACGAAAAGGCAAATATGGGGAAAACATAAGCACGTTATTTGCACTTCTTTGGGAAAATATTGTCAACTATAATGTAACATTTAAAAACAGTTTATAGCCTTTAACATCTTAACATGATTGTTTCATTCAATGCTCATAACTCTGTTCTCTTGGAGAAAATAAATGGATTGTTTGATGAAGCACAAAATAACCTATGAGGTTACATGTTGTGAAATGTAAATAGATGTGTAGATTCTTTATTATTTTACTGTTTACTGAGTAGAGTTGTATTTTAATATATTGTGTAATCTTGTGTTGTATTTGAATAAAATCAAAATTCCTGTGCTTTGTTGCATTTTTTAACAGAAATACACTTAAACTATTTAAACAAAAAAAGTTATTACTTTATAAACAACATAACACAATGGCGACAGGTTCTTTGTTTACTGTTGCAAAATGTCTGCGTATGGTTCAAGACTTTCGTTGCACATCTTGCCAAGAACAGAATCTTCAGGAATCAGCAGACATTTATTGTGAGGCGTGTCAGATGTTTTTTTGTAAAAGATGTAGTCAACTTCATAAAAGGCTTTCTAAAGAACGCACTACTTTTGGAAGGGGAGATAATTATGAAGAAATGACCTGTTTCAAAGGAGATGGAGGATTTTCTCAGGATAAGTAAAGTGCATGAGGATAAAACACTGACACAGTTTTGCACTGATCACAGTCAGCTGTGCTGCTCTGATTGCGTTGTAACAATTCATGGGTATGGGACAGGTTTATATCTTAAGTTATAAATAATTAACATACCTATGCATTATGTTCCTTCTATATTTGAATGGTCGATACACTCACTTATTTAACCAACCCGCTAACATCTATTATGACCACTTTAATCAGTACATATCAAAAGTTTTATCTTAATTGACACCTTACTAAATTTGGGGTTGTGGTTCAATAGGAATTGTGTACGATGTCATTATGACCCAGTTAACAACAACAATATTGCATCTACTGTGAGGTGTTAGATTTTTCGGCCCTTGTTTTTGTTGTGAGCCCTTAATGCTTGATTGAAAATTAATTAATATGATCGAACAATGTATGTGTAAATTGGTTATTGTTTGGTACACACTATAAAGATTAAAGACGGCCAATAATTTAACAGTTAGGATTATTGTGTAAAATTGTTTTGTTGATGATTGATTTAAAAATGGCCTGTATGCCATACTGTTATTCAAATCGGTTAAGCAAATACGTAAAGAGTTGTTTTTAAAATAAAAAAGATTGATTAAATCAACATGAGTAATGGGAAATTCCACGGGTAGTGGGCCGTTTATTGGGTATTGGAAAGAATGAGGTGTGTCAATTTTTATTTTGTTCCTTTCCTCCAAAACATTATTTAATCGGCTCTGTTCGCTTTTTTTATTGTTGAACTTTTAGCTGTTTTATAAAATATGTATGCAGCTGATAACTTATTCACAATATTGTGACAACAAAACTTGTTCATAAAAGTCTTTTTCCCATTTTGTTTCATTATTTTCTACTGATGTATTGTTGTGTCAGCTGAATCAGTGACTCTTTGTATCAGCATAAGCCATTGAAAAATGTACGCTCACTTTAGAAATTGTTCGTTATGAGAAACTTTCTTGTTTAAGCTATGCTAAAGTTCATGCAAACAGATTAACATTCATTGAATATTGAACCATGTGTAGTATCAGTCCATCATGGAAACTCAGCAATTAAGACTCACTACCTTGCTGTTTAGACCACTTTTAAATAGTCTCACATGTGGTTTTAATATCTAGGTTTCACTGTATATTCAATATTCACGTGACCCAATAGTCCTATTACAGTAACAGTGTTCACTGCTATCAGACCATTGAATGTCATTTGACAGTTAAGTTGGCTTATATTCAGTTCAAACAATTGAGGTTCATCTCGATTTCTTATCAAGACAGAATTCGTGATTGCTTGACTGTTTTAATACACAAACAATTAAATTTTGTATTTTCTGGACTATTTATTTCAATTCACAGATATACTTTAAAATTAAGAATTTGCCTTAAAACAAATCGTTACGTTTTGTTTGCTAAGTCAATTATTAAAATGGCAGCATTTAATATCGCTTCTCTTGCCATAGGCTCTGATGAAGTTAAGGATTTTATTTGTTCGTCATGCGAAGAGCAAGCAAATGCAGATTTTTACTGCAAAACATGTTTGAAACTTTATTGTGGGAAATGTATTCAGTTGCATGACAAATGGTTTCAAGAACATTCAACTTATGGAAGGAATGACATGAAAAAATGGCCACTTTCGAAACAGTTGGTGGAATTTCTATTTAAGTGTGAAGCGCACAAGGACGACACAATTGAAATGTTATGTGATGACCACAGTCAGCTGTGCTGCACAAAGTGTGCCTTCAAAAATCACAGGTATTGCTGAAATACTTTGGCACATATAAGAGTGTAAATATCAATGAACTTTGTCACAATTTAAATGAGAAATAAGAATTGTCAAGTTGTCAATTTTAATTCATAGTACATTGTATCAAACACATTTTTCCCAAAATTTTTGTTAAAAGTATGAAATACTTTGTAATTTTAAGACTAAACTTTCGTTTAAACTAATTTTTGGAAATGATTTATGAAAATAATTTAAAATGTTGCAAATTGCCATTTGAGATTGTTTGCAACAAGGTGCACATAATTTATTCATGTTGCTCTGACACTTCTGTACCATATGCAGATGTTGTTTCCTCCTCATGCTGCACAAGGAAATTTATCTATGTAAACGATATTGATTTTCCTACCGTATTTCTGTTGCTTTATAA
Source organism: Dreissena polymorpha (assembly GCF_020536995.1). Taxonomy (NCBI): domain Eukaryota; kingdom Metazoa; phylum Mollusca; class Bivalvia; order Myida; family Dreissenidae; genus Dreissena; species Dreissena polymorpha. The sequence goes on from NC_068355.1 coordinate 176,939,308, forward strand.
GTAAGCTGAACTAGACTTGATCTTCTACCACGTTTGTTGAAATTACGCCCTATGGGTCAAAGTATTTATATAGATTTAGGAAATAACTTTTGAAATCTTCTCTGAATCCATAATAATCTTGGGTTTGATTTCAGTTTTTAACACGGTATGATGGTCCTCTGGAAAGTTTGTTCAGATCTTGCCTCTGAGATAAAAAAATTGCCCCTCTCTGTTTCTCTCTCTCTTTCTCTCTCTCTCTTCTCTCTCTTTTTTCTCTCTCTCTCTTTCTATCTCTTTTTCTCTCTCTCTCTTTCTATCTCTTTTTCTCTCTCTCTTTCTATCTCTCTCTGTCTCTCTCACTCTCTCTCTCTATCTCTCTCTCCCGGGTCTTTGTCTGTCGTCCGTCCGTCGTCCGTCTACATTTGTTCGTAAACACTCTAGAGGCCACATTTATTGTTCGATCTTCATGAAACTTAGTCAGAAGATTTGTCCCTATGATATCTCAACCGAGTTTGAAACTGGGTCAAAAACTAGGTCACTAGGTAAAAAAAAAGAAAAACCTTGTAAACACTGTCGAAGTCACATTCATGTCACTTTATCAAAATGTTTGCCTTTATGATATGTTGGTTGAGTTCAAAAGTGGTTCCGGTCCATTGAAAAACAAGACCGCCAGTGGGCGGGCAGTTTTCCTTAATTGGCTATAGAGAAACCTTGTTAACACTCTAGAAGTCACAATTTTTGCCAAATCATCATGAAAGTTGGTCAAAGCATTAGTTTTATTGATATCTCGGACGAATTTAAATGGTCCAGATCGGTCAAAAACATGTCCGCCAGTGGGGGGGGGCATTTTTCTCGATATGTATATATTGAAAATATGTGAACACTCTAGAAGTCGCATTGTTGGCCCAATTTTCATCAAAATTAGTCAAAATGTTTGCCTTAATGCAGGGGACAAAAATATTTATAAAGTGCACTCGTCCTGCAGGACAAGTGCATTAAAATTTTCACTCGTCCTGCAAACACATGCACTTGTCCTTCAAATATGTGTGAAAGAAAGATTGCAAAGGACTGATATGACTAACAATGTTTCCTATTTCACTGCTAAAATGCTGCTTACTTAGTTATTCATGCCAGCTGATCACAGAAGAAATGTTAACTTACTTTATTAATGAGGAACACAAAATAAATAAACGAAGACAAATTTGTTTTTTCCTTTTTCTAATGCTTGCGCGCTTTCCATTTCGGATGGTTGAACATCGCTCCTGCCCCCTTTAAAGAACGCTCGTACGTGAGACATTTTTCAGATGAAATTCAGACTGGTTAAAAACCGTACTTCGCAGTAAAATAATTCTTTAAAAAAATCAATACTTACAGTGAATGATCCATTCAAGTCAGATGGTTCCCTGTCAACATGGACGCGCAAAGTTTACACCAAAAAGCCAATATTTACTTGGGACACAGTCTCGCATAACAACGCACACCTGCTGTATGAAATTTACAATTACGATTTCCGGTTCATTCGTGTTCTACTTTCGGAATAGATATGCTTTAAGAAATGATTTTATTTAATGAAAAAAAGTCTTACTGGTCAGAAAATACATATTTTAACATCAGTTTTTTTTCACTCATCCTGTAGGACGAGAGCTTTAGGGAAATTCACTCGTCCTTTCAAGATTTCACTCGTCAATACGAGCGGACGAGTGGAATTTTTGTCCCCTGTAATGATATGTTGGTAGTTCAAAAGTGGTTTCAGTCCGATGAAAAACATGGCCGCCAGTGGGCGGGGTAGTTTTCCTTATTTGGCTGTAGAGAAACCTTGTAAGCACTCTAGAAGTCACAATGTTTGCCCAATCATCATGAAAGATGGTCAAAACATTGGTTTTATTGATATCTCGGACGAGTTTGAAAATTGTCCAGATCAGTGAAAAAACATGGCAGCCAGTCATAGGAACATTGATCATGACTCACAGATGACCCCTATTGATTTCGAGGTCACTAGGTCAAAGGTCAAGGTCACAGTGACCCAAAATAGTAAAATGGTTTTTGGATGATAACTCAAGAAAGCATACGCGGCCACCAGGGCGAACTCTGAAGAATTTAACTGAAGCAACTGGTCTGTAATCAGGACAGGGGAGGTAATACACTATTATATCATTCTTATATACAGGGGAAACAAATGCAATAAGTTTAAATTTCATGTTTAATAAATAGAGGATATTTGTTCATGTCAGTGTGAGATTATTTGTTATTTTTTATGATCACATTTTATTATAACTTTGACAAAACAACACTTACCTGAATACCACAATGGATTCCACTCAAACAATACCCCACGCCCCTACCAGAATCCCTCCCCCCCCCAACCTCACCCCCCCCCATTTTTTTTTTGTTTTGTAAACATCATCTAATAAATTACCACACCCCACATTATACCCCCCTCTCACTCCCCCCTACCCCCCTAACCCCCCCACCCCCCTAAATTATTTTTTTTAATCATCTTATAAATTACCCCAACCCACATTATACCCCCCTCTCACTCCCCCTACCCCCCTACCCCCCTACCCCCCACTCCCCCCCCCCTAAAAAAAGAACAAAAAAATAAAAAAAATTAAACATCAAATAAATTACCATGCCCTACATTATACCCCTCTCACCCCCTAACCCCCTGTAACCCGCCCCCATCCCCCCAATTTTTTTTTTAAACATTAATGAATTACCACACCCCACATAATACCCCCCTCTCACCCCAACCCCCCCCTCCCCCCCCCCATGGCCCCCCCCCCCCAATTTTTTTATATTTTTTAAACATCTTAGAAACTACCATACCCCACATTATACCCCTCTCTAACTCCCCCCTACCCCCCAACCTCCATCCCCCCAAAAAAACAATTTTTTAAGCATCTAATAAATTACCCCACCCCTCATTATGCCCCCCTCTCACCCCCCCACCCCCTACCCCCCCTCAATTTTTTTTTAAACATCTTATAAATTACCACACCCCACATTATACCCCCCCTCTCACCCTCAACCCCACCCCCCACCCCCCATTTTTTTTTTTTTAAACATCTTATTAATTACCCCACCTCACATTATACCTCCCTCTCACTGCCCCCTACCCCCCCCCCACCCCCCCGCACCAAAAAATAAATAAATATTTTTAAACATCTAATAATTACCACACCCCACATTATTACCCCCTCTCACTCCCCCGCCGTATCCCCCACCCCCCCCGCCCCATCCCCCCAAAAAAAAATTACCACACCCCACATTATACCCCCCTCTCACCCTCAACCCCACCCCCCACCCCCCATTTTTTTTTTTTTAAACATCTTATTAATTACCCCACCTCACATTATACCTCCCTCTCACTGCCCCCTACCCCCCCCCCCCCCACCCCCCCGCACCAAAAAATAAATAAATTATTTTTTAAACATCTAATAAATTACCACACCCCACATTATTACCCCCTCTCACTCCCCCGCCGTATCCCCCACCCCCCCGCCCCATCCCCCCCAAAAAAAATTACCACACCCCGAATTATACCCCCCTCTCACCCCCTACCCCCCCCTACCCCCCCCCCCCAACAAAATTTTTTTTTTTTCATTTTTTTATTTTTGAAAGATCGTCTAATAAATTATTGAATATGAACAATTTCCCCATGATGGCTTATGTTATACTGTCAATACTCGAATAGTCGAGCGCGCTGTCCTCTGACAGCTCTTGTTAGGTCACAAGGTCAAACGTCAAGGTCACAGTGACTCGAAATAGTAAAAAGGTTTCCGGATGATAACTCAAGAATGCTTACGCCTAGGATCATGAAACTATATAGGTACACTGATCATGACTGGCAGATGACCCCTATTGATTTTCAGGTCACTAGGTCAAAGGTCAAGGTCACAGTGACTCAAAATAGTATAATGGTTACCGGATGATAACTTACATTAGGTCAAAGGTCAAGGTCACAGTGACAAAAACGTATTCACACAATGGCTGCCACTACAACAGACAGCCCATATGGGGGGCATGCATGTTTTACAAACAGCCCTTGTTTACATAGCAGAAAAATCCCTGGGATGTGTCACACTCTTCAATAAATTTATGTTTACTGTTGTTTATTTGTCAATACACACTGAGTAGGAGTTTTTATTCATGTGAGTTTACTATTTTCTGTTATGGCATTAGCCTGTGTCTTTTATAACCATGCATTAGAAAAACAAGAGGTTTGAAAGTGAGTTTCAATTTAAACATTACATGATCATTTTAAAACCTTTCACACTGCATAAGCAATAATTGGTCACAAGCCTTTTACAAAATACTACTTTTAGGTGAACTCGAATTATTTTCCAGAGTTTTTTTCCCAATATTCAAGAAATCTCTATCTCAATAAGAAATTTAAGCTGTCATGAAACTACCTTTGTTTAGGTAGATTACCTAGAAAAACTTACTGGCTGGTTTAAAGGTCCTATGGATTGTTATAAAGAGTAGTGCAGGTGATAGGTTCAAGGGCTCAATTGATTGTTAGTAAGAGTAGTGCAGGAGATTGTTTTAAGAGCCATATGGATTGTTATAAAGAGAAGTGCAGGTTATTGGTTAAAGAGCCCTAGGGAATGTTATAAAGAGTAGTGTATGTGATTGGTTTAAGGGCCCTATGGATTGTTATAAAGAGTAGTTGATGTGACTGGCTTAAGAGCCCTATCAATTGTTATAAAAAGTAGTTCATTGATTGGTTTAAGGGCCCTATGGATTGTTATAAAGAGTAGTGCAGGTGATTGGTTTAAGAGCCCTATGGATTGTTATAAAGAGAAGTGCATGTGATTGGTTTTTGAGCCCTATGGGTTGTTATAAAGAGTAGTGCATGTGACTGGTTTAATTGCTCTATTGATTGTTATAAAAATTAGTGCATGTGATTGGTTTAATTGCCCTATTGATTGTTATAAAGAGTAGTGCATGTGATTGTTTTAAGGGCCCTATGGATTGCTATAAGAGTAGTTCATGTGTTTGGTTTAATAAGCCTATGGATTGTTATGAAGAGCAGTTCTGGTGATTGGTTTAAGGGCCCTTTGAATTGTTATAAGAGAAGCGCAGGATTTACTGTACACCCAGTATGCATATATATCATTGCCTTAACAGTAGTGGGTAATATCAAAACATAAATTTATTTGATATCTGTTTAACCCAGCTGTACACCTTAAATGACCTTTACATAACACCAACTAACTCGAATGAATATACTCTGTTCATTCCATTGACTGATTTGAACATAATCTCCCAGAACATTGGCAACATAACCATGTCTGTAGTATCGGATGAAACACTAATTAGTGTAGGGAAATGCTGACTTCTCTCTGCATATTCATTTTGGCCCAGAAACAATTACGCATTATTGGGATATTTTGTCCCCAATACTTTCAGAGTCCATGCTTGGTCAGTTATTCGTCAGGGGAAGATGGAATGTTCTATTAATAAATACCCCATGTTGATAATACAGTATTACTTTTTAAGATATCAAATAACATGAATTTTAGGGAAAGAAATAATTGAAAACCTATTGGCAAATGCGGTTTGTCTTGCATTTGTCTTGCAATTACTGAAATTGTATTATGTGCATGATAGATATTAAATCACTTATTATCTAGCCACACATGCGTAACGTACGCAGTCAGTCTGTCTGAAAATCTTTCTTGTAAGCCAGAATAGGCCACCGACATTTTCCATGTTGCTTTAAATAGTACAGTGACTTCAATTTTCTATTGAAAAATATTATGGTTTGATGTTACATTTACAAGACGCAGAGATTTTTAGCTTTGCTGTTTTCGGAAAAAAAAACGAGGTATTGTCATAGCCAGCTCGTCGTGTCGTCCGCCGGCATTGTGCGTCATGCTCTAAAATCAAAGTGCTTCCACCTACAACTTTGAAACATCATCTGTAGATACACCTTGATGAGTTCTACACACCACACCCATTTTTGGGACACTAGGTCAAAGGACAAGGTCACTATGACCTCTTTAAAAAACTTCTGACTATTAAGCTTTCATTGATTCAAAATTTGCACCCGCAGCCAAGCGTTGGCACCCGTTATGTGGTGCTCTTGTTAAGTAACGGCGTAATGTAAAAATGGGTCTTATGCAATATGCTGCAAGCGTAGCTGAAGTCCATCCTGCGCATCCACGCAGGCTTCAGGATATGCACTCTGTGGAGGATGCTCAGGAGATACCAGAAACCTTGAGTGCTTTTATAAATCGGAAAGCATAGCCCCTGACTAGTCTGCGCAAGTCTGGGCTGGTTATGAGCTATGTTGGCCAAATATGCGTTAAGACCAATTTTCGCATGACGGGTATGTAACAGTGTTATTTGAATGTGTGAAAGAAAAATGTGTCTTTATCAAATATAAAATATTTCTATGAAAAATAATACATTCATAATACGCCACATGAGGACACACGTGATGTGATATGACACATAATACAATTTGTATCTACTAACACTATTCTGGGATGTAATATACATACAATTCATGACAAACATTTCATGCGGTGGATATTATGTGACTTTTAAGTAAAATACAACCCAACAATACATTAACCTTTGTTTTTTGTCCCCCAGTCTATTTTGGGGACATATTGTTTTAGACCTGTCTGTTGTTTTTGGTTTGTTTTTTGCATGAAATTTTAACATGGCCATAACTTTTGCAATATTGAAGATAGCAATTTGATATTTGGCATGCATGTGTATCTCATGGAGCTGCACATTTTGAATGGTGAAAGGTCAAGGTCATTATTCAAGGTCCAATGTCAAGTAAATGGGGGGACATAGTGTTTCTCAAACACATCTTGTTTATTTACTAATTAAGTAAAGTAAATGTTCTACCTTTATTTCAAAGTGAGGATATACGCAGAATATCTTTCTAAAAGATATTACTAAAAAAAATAGTAATTAAATAAATAATGAAAATATCAACACACTCGGGTATTTTTCTCACAACCTCAATGTTCAAGGTTAGGAGCAATTTACTGGATATATAAAGCAACAAGAACAAGACACTAGTGGCATTATTTCCTATTGACAATTATTGCCTTCATATATTTATATATCTCACTTGATCACAACGTTCTCATGGTGAGCTTTTGTAATAGCCTGTACTTAACTGTATATGTGTTCTGATTTCTTACTTGAGTTAAAACATGGTTTTGGTTTGTCTAAAAACATTGCCGCCATGGTGCGGGGCTGTTTTCGTTATTTGTCTATAATGAAACCTTTTGAAGTCACATTTTTATTCAAATCTTTATAAAACAAGCTGTGAACATTTGTTCTAATGATAACTTGGCTAAATTCAAATACGGCTGTGGTTTGTGGACAAAACATGGCCTCTATGGGGGTGTGGGTCAGTTTTCTTGATATGGCTGTAATGAAACTTTGTGAACAGTCTTGAAGTCACATTTTAAGTATAACCTTCATGAAATGTGGTCAAAAAATAATTTGGTTCTAATGATATATCTGCTGAGTTAGAAATAGTTCTAGTTTGTTAAAAAAACATGGCCGCAAGAGGGCAGGGCAGTTTTCCTCATAAGGCTATAGCGAAAACTTGTTTATGCTCTTTTTGCCACTGTGTATTGTCCAATCTTTATTGATGGAACTTTTCATAAATCACTTGTCCCAATCAGATTTCAGCTGAGTTTTAAACTGGGTCTAAAAATAGGTTACTAGATCAAATTTTAAAAATGCTTGTAAACACTCAAAAATGTGTGGTATTTTTCCACAATCTTTATGAAAGTTGTCGTTTTTTCTTATTTTGTGTAGGAAAAGTAGATAGAAATATTTTATTCATAAATCCCAATCTTTTAAAAATCAATGACTCTAAATTTGCTAATGTATGAAATTTCAATATCACATATACATAAACAATATACCAATCTCTTGGATCCCCATTTAAAACATTTTACAATTGCGTATTTCCTTTTCTATGAATAGATCATGTGACAACAACACAATCAAAATAATCACAAGAGGTTAAATAACAACAAAACATATTGGAAGATAGTCGACTAGGTTGCATGTCATAAGCCGCTCATCACAGGCTAGATTGTTCATACTGAGACTTATTTAGAAAAAGAGGACCTCTTCTAAGAAGAGGGGTTATTTTGCTATGCATCTGTCCTTTGGTCCGTTTGTCGGTTGGTCTGTAAACCATTTGGTTCCACATGATATCTAGGGAATGCTTTGACCTACAGTCATGCAACATGTTCTATGTTTACATCAATCAAGATTAAGAGGTCAATCCAGTTTAAGGTCAATAGGTCAAAGGTCACAGAAGCTTTTAACATGAAATTATAAAGGTGTAGTAGTCAGTTATAGTACCTGTAATACCCATAATAACAATATTTTAAGAATGTTTTCAATTATGATAAAACACTCTAGGAACATTGGACATTGTACATATATAGTACAGTACTGCCATTATAAAACGCATTCAATCATTGAATTGTTATGCACTTAGGACAGGCGTTTGTGAACGATATATTGATGTTCATCTCTGGCTTATTAAAACATTATTGGGAACAGACATTCATTATGCTTGTTTTTTGTGGGATGGAAGAGTATTAATTATCTTTTCTTGTGTTATTATGGATAGTGTGGTCAAGGTTTACACTTTTAAAAGTGAAAACAATATAAACAACTACATGTATAAAGGTGTTCTTAGTACATAGATACCTCTATAATCCAATGTGTCCCACAACTGCTCTAATGTCAAAAAATATGAACACACATATGGAGTTGCACGAGTTTTCCTGACAATTAATTATTTTAGACAAATCCCTCTATCAACAATCATTTTTGAGTTACGCTTCTCATAATTGAAAAATATGATTGTTTGGTTAAAGTGATATTAATAAACTAGTCTTTTGTAAAATTAAACCTTAACAAAAATATCAAGTTGCGTAATTTCACATGGTGGATAATACTTTTAGAATATTTCATCCCACTATCAGCTGATTTCAATGAGTTAATCACAACATAATTTTAAATGTGATTTCTTTGCTTAACAGGGGGAAAAACTCTGGGTATGTGGAAAAAAGACAAACCAAAATACCCAGGTGGCCACAATTACATGATTATAAATATTTATGTAACGTGTCAGTCCTCTAGTAGCAATACTGTTTTTTTACACACATTTTAAAATGTTCTTTTTTATAAAAAAGGAGACATAATTACAATTATGCTGAAAAAAGAAACAAAATATACAGGTGCGCAAGCTCACATGCCAGGTAACTGTACTCTTAAAGTTGCTGGAATACATTTGAGTTATATACGACAGAAAAGTCATGCGGATGGATGTAAAAGTGCAAATCTATATACCCCATATTAAGCCTAAAAAAACAGCGTTTATTTCCCGTGTATGTTAACCCCCATAACTGGTAATGGGGGCTATATAATATAGGAGTCACTTTGTCGATCTGTCGGTCGGTCAGTCGGTCTGTCGGTCTGTCCCGAAATTTAATCCGATCTTCACCAAACTTGGTCACAAGTTGTATGTAGATGGTGTCTAGGTTACGTTTGAATATGGGTCATGCCAGGTCAAAAACTAGGCAACGGGGTCACTTAGCGTGTTTTAAACTGAAAGTTTGTCGTTAGATTTTAAAATGACAAATAAATTTGTTCACCATCATGGGACGGTGTGTTGTGTGAAAAAAGTATGTTGATATTTCCAAGGTCAAGGGGTTCAAAGGTCAAATGCTTGTCCGGGCCAAAACTTTAACATTTATTGGGAGATTTTAAAATCTTTTGGCAAATTTGTTCACCATCAGTGGACGGTGTGTCACGCAAAAGAATTACGTGGATATCTCCAAGGTCAAGGTCACACCTTGAGTTCAACAATCATAAATTAGCTTGTCCGGGCCATGACTATGTCATTCATTATAAGATTTTAAAATCATTTGACACATTTGTTTACCATAATTGGACAATGTGTTGCGCGAAAGAGTTACGTCGATATCCAAAGTCAAGGTCACACTTAAAGTCCAAAGGTAAAAACTGGCCATAAATGAGCTTGTCCGGGCCATGACAATGTCGTTCATTGTGAGATTTAAAAATCATTGTATATATTTGTTCACCATCATTCGACGGTGTGTCGCGCGAAAGAAATTACGTGATATCAACGTCACACTTTTAATTAAAAGGTCAAACATGGCAATAAATGATTTTGTCTGGACCATAACTGTGTCATTTATTGTGAGATTTTAAACTGACTCTGTACATTAATTTAGTTCACAGTCATTGGACGGCGTGTCATGGGAAAGAATTCAAGAGTTCAAAGGTCAAAATGGCTGTAAATAAAAATGGCATAATAATTCTTAAAAATTGCCATAAATTACATTCTCTTGTTTTGTGTAGACAATATACAAAATAGTCTGTGTCAATGCGGCCACATGGGGTATACTTCACGTTTTTGACAAAAGCTCTAGTTTTTAGTTGACACTGTATACTGGTTTGAAGAATTGCATAATGTCACTGACTATGCCTTGGTATGTACATGTATTGATTGTTTATTTCAGCCAATGCAGTAAAGTGACTCCAATTAATGAGCTGACCTATACACAACCCACATACCTTCAAGGACTGTCAGTGGAGCTCGAAACTGTTCTGGGAGAAATCAAAAGCCTTCAGATCAGTCAGGAGCTCAGTGTTCAGTCATTGCTAAGAACATATAAGGAACATAGGGCAGTTATGATAGAACAATGCGTGGCAATTTAAATACTAATATAGATAAGTGTTGTAATAGTTCTGTAGGTACATCGGGCAAAAATTTAAAAGAAGAAATGTGTTGGAATGTTCTTTCTATCTTGAATAAATTTGATAATATTACTGTGAAAGAACTTAACGAGATAAAAGAGGAAGTTATAAGCATAAAAGACTCAGTTACAAGCTCTATTCATAAATGCACAAGTTTTCACAATGACTTGTCACAATTCCATGAAATTGTTAAGAAAATTGGAGATAATAAGGAGCTCTGCCTTATAGCCAGCATAAAATGTAAGCATATAATACAGCAGGCATTGACTCTGCTAGGAAAGTCAGGCAAGGCGTTTCATGTCCAGAGTATTACTGAGCACAATGTGAGAATACCAAGTGATTCAGGTAATGTTATATCAGAGGCATATGTGTTCTTCCCGATGGGCAGGTACTGGTTGTAGACTGGGAAAATTACAATGTCAAGCTGCTGAACCAGCAGTACCAGGTGGTGAGTCACTTGGATGTGAATGCTAAGCCATTTGACATTTGTTTGATCACACCTAGTGAGGTTGCAGTGACTGTGAATGCTAGCAACATACATGAGGTCCAGTTTATCACTGTCAATCAGGGAAAGCTTGTTCCTGGCAGGAAGTTTCAGTTACAACATGAATGTAGAGGTATTGCCCATCAACATGGAGACCTTTTTGTCACCTCTGGTGAAGAACTGTACAAATACACGCTGAATGGCAAACAGGTCTGCAGTCTCTATAGGTCATTGAAGATACAGGTAAGAATCATGGTGAATCCATCCTGATAACATTTGTATTATGTACAGAGATTTTTCTAGCCATTGTGGGAAAAGGAGTCGTCAAATTTTGTTATTAGCTCGGCTGTTTACAGCGCTGTCACAGCACCTGTTATGGCACCTGTTATGCTCTTGCTCTTGTTTTAAATCCATACAATGACAAATTGGGAAAATTTTATCGACTGAATGAACCAAATTGGGATTTTTTTTTTTATCAACAAATATTGACCCATGAAGCCTTTATCTTGTTTTTTTTTTAAATCATATAAATTATAGTTATATACTTTTGTGAGATGAAAATAAATAAAATTCAGATTTCATAGCAGAAAACCCGCTGATGTATTATAAAATATTTGTTCTATAATTCATATGTGCCCTTGAATACTACAGTACATTGTAGTCAAAACAAGATTCAGAATTATTGATTTATAAACATGAGTAATGAAGAACTTTGACACTTTCACTACATGGCATGTCTATAAATAGAAATTGAGTTCCTGGGAGTGAGACACTTTCTGACCCTGTCTTAATTTTGTGATTTTAAATGATTGTACATGTACAATATGTTTGATAAATTGAAATAATTTCATAACTCCATATAACATAGGTACTCTTGTGGTTGTATTCTTTTATGAAGTGTTCAAATGTATGTATAAATTTCATTGTAATTATAGTAGTATGTTCATTTAAACATTTGCTGTTGAAATTGGTTTTGTAACTAACTAGCTTGAAAAGTGTCAATAAATGTTTGGTTTTGAATATTATTTTTCTTGTTATAAAAAACACAAATAACGTTGTAACACGGCACATGATTTATGTCTGCTTTGGTCAATTTCACAATTTCAGTACATAGTTATCACATGTATACATGTGTGGGAAATCTATTCATGATGCACATAGTAACATGATAAACATGTAATTGAACTGTGCAATTGTTTCTGTATGTGTAATTGTTTCCATCTGTATAATTTGCTTCAATTCATTTCTAACTCTAGTCTCACCAGTCTCATTTGAACATGTCAAACGTTAACACAATAGCTCTGCTACTGAAGTTTATTGTCACGCTTAACTATTGAATCATTGAAATGTATGCCATTATTTTAGATGTGTAAAGGCCTATTTATAACAACATATGCGTAATACAATATCACTGCAGTATGTTTAATAAGATTATTTTACATTGACAGTAATTCAATATCTTGATGTTAGTCTGTTTTGCAGTATGGAAGTGTGCTGTGAGTCCCACAGGTGACAGGCTGTACATCATCAGCTGGGACCAGAACACGCTTCTCACCCTGGCCAGGGATGGCACACTCCTGGCTACATACACAGACCCAGCCACTACTGCACACATCTGGTCTACATGTGACCCCTGCAGGCCAGGTGCTGGTCTGTGGAGTCCTGTCCAACACATGTACTACAGGTGGGCTGGGAGGGAGAGAGTAAGCTGGCTACGCTGGCTACTCAGATGTATGGAGTGTGGAGGCCACGGTCAGTCTGCTACAGCAGCACCACATCATCCATCATTGTGGGACAGTATTACAGAAACAACATCCTGGTGTTCAGAGTGAATAGTGTGTACATGTATGTATTAGTTGTTGTAATTAGTGATTAGTATTCAATGACAATGTGTTGTTTAGCATATGGACATAGTAGTGTGTGATGTTACAATACAACATTAAGTGTGTAGTTAAAGATACAAATAATTTATTAACACATATTGTTATCTGATTACACAATGTGAGGGTTTTTGTTAGAACATTAGATCTAATGAATATTATGTTATGTTGTCATAACGTTTGTGTCATTATGGTCCTAAAATTTAGTTCTTGTAAACTAAAGTTCTTGCATGAAAAAAACAAAGCATTTCAACTGAACATGTAATATTTGTACATAGATGGACATGTACATAGCAACTGAGGCTATTTTTAGACTTTCATTTCTATAAACACCATGATGCCATGTAATAAATGTATATGGATGAATACTTTTTTATAAAATATTATATTGTTTAAGTAATCTTTGGAGGAGTATATATTGATATTGTACGCAATGTTCACAGAAAGGTAACACTTGATGTAATTATTCATTAATTTGCCATGTTTTATGATGTTGAACATTGTTATTGATTTCATTACATTTATATAAACGTGTGGTGTTAATTACATTTTTATGCCCCCTTCGAAGAAGAGGGGTATATTGCTTTGCACTTGTCGGTCGGTCTGTCGGTCGGTCCGTCCACCAGGTGGTTTCCGGATGATAACTCAAGAACGCTTGGGCCTAGGATCATGAACTTCATAGGTACATTGATCATGACTCGCAGATGACCCCTATTGATTTTCAGGTCACTAGGTCAAAGGTCAAGGTCACAGTGACCAAAAATAGTAAATGGTTTCCGGATGATAACTCAAGAACGCTTAAGCCTAGGATCATGAATCTTGATAGGTAGATTGATCATGACTCGCAGATGACCCCTATTGATTTTCAGTCACTAGGTCAAAGGTCAAGGTCACAGTGACCCGAAATAGTAAAATGGTTTCCGTATGATAACTCAAGAACGCTTATGCCTAGGATCATGAAACTTCGTAGGTAGATTGATAATGGCTGGCAGATGACCCCTATCAATTGTCAGGTCACTAGGTCAAAGGTCGAGGTCACGGTGACCCGAAATAGTAAAATGGTTTCCGGATGATAACTCAAGAACGCTTAGGCCAAGGATCATGAAACTTGATAGGTAGATTGATCATTACTCGCAGTTGAACCCTATTGATGTTGAGGTCACTAGGTCAAAGGTCAAGGTCATGGTGACCCGAATAGTAAAATGGTTTCTGGACGATAACTCAAGAACGCTTATGCATAGGATCATGAAACTTCATAGGTACATTGATAATGACTCGCAGATGACCCGTATCGATTTTGAGGTCACTAGGTCAAAGGTCAAGTTCACGGTGACCCGTAATAGTAAAATGGTTTCCAGATGATAACAAAAGAACGCTTATTCCTAGGATCATGAAACTTTATTGGTAGATTGATCATTACTCGCAGTTGAACCCTATTGATGTTGAGGTCACCTGGTCAAAGGTTTAGGTCATGGTGACCCGAAATATAAAATGGTTTCTGGTTGATAACTCAAGAACACTTATGCATAGGATCATGAAACTTCATAGGTACATTGATAATGACTCGCAGATGACCCGTATCGATTTTGAGGTCACTAGGTCAAAGGTCAAGTTCACGGTGACCCGTTATAGTAAAATGGTTTCCAGATGATAACAAAAGAACGCTTATTCCTAGGATCATGAAACTTTATAGGTAGATTGATCATGACTCGCAGATGACCCCTATTGATTTTCAGGTCACTAGGTCAAAGGTCAAGGTCACAGTGACCCGAAATAGTAAAATGGTTTCCGGATGATAACTCAAGAACGCTTATGACTAGGATCATGAAACTTCATAGGTACATTGATGATGTCTGACAGATGAGACCTATTGATTTTCAGATCACTGGGTCAAAGGTCAAGGTCACAGTGACAAAAACATACTCACACAATGGCTGTCACTACAACGGAGAGCCCATATGGGTGCATGCATGTTTTACAAACAGCCCTTGTTTATAAATTTGTTTGAGTCCTAAATATACATACAAGAAATACATCAAGCTATTCTGCTGCTACAGTGGCTGCTGAGTCTGGACAATGATGCTAAGGATGTGGTGGACAAGGATGACCTGACTACGCAGAAGGTTTGTCAGACCTTTTCTTTGACATTTTGGGAAAAAATGCCATTGTGGGTTTGGAATATTTTCCTGTGAAAAGTCAATTGATTTGGGTAAACTAATTTAATATCATTCTTTCTCATATATCAAATTATATGAATAAAATCATTTTATGGTAGTTATATTCATGTGTACTTTTATAGATCTAAGTGAAATTTGATTGAGATAAAATAATTATAATGCATAAAAACGGGAATATCACGTCAGGCAATTTACGCATGTTTAGTGAAAAAAACGCCCCCATTGGAGGTTTTTTTATCACAACTTTACACAGTAACATATATGCCAAGTTTGAAAACAAATGGTGAATGTTTGTGTTTCTTGGAAATTTTTAGCACTTTTATCGTAAATGTTTATCAGAATGTCCTTTTAATAATGGAATATACGGGAGTATCAGGTAATGAGTAGCAACGGTAAAAGAAGTAAGTTGGCAGTAATAGATCAAAAGTATGGTTTCATACGGATGTATTAAGGTATCAATCGAGACGCGATTATGGGTATCTATGCGGAAAAGGGTTAAAACAATTTTTGTTAAATCTCGTTATTAATGACTTTATTGCTGTTTTTAATAGCTTAATTACGTTACCTGATATCATATGCTATTTACTCCGATAGGATCGTAATTCATCCGGAATTTTCTGTCCGAGGAATCCCACACTTTTATAAACCCGTCAGGTAGGTCAGAATGTTCACATAGTGCCGTGTAGCCGTACAACCAAAACGGGACATTACCCAGAATTCACTCTTATTCCGGATGCGATATACAAAGGCCGACATTGTTGTTATTGACTTAATTGTTGCTTCTGTTTGCTGGATTCTTCTGTTTAACAGAATAGAGAATTTTTGTATTGCGTAAAAAACATTCTCCGTAGATATATCTGTGTATTTCTGTATTGTTTTGTGTATTTGTTTGTTTGTTCAAGGCAAAATATGCCTCAAACACGTGGCTCATGTGGACACATAAGGGCAGCATGGGACAATCATGGTAGCTGCCTGTCGTGTGCAGGATGTACCCATGATAACTGCTGCCCTTTCTGTGAGCATTGGTCTGCAGATACCTGGGCCATCAAGCGTCGACCCTTCAAGAGTCGTGGACGCAACAAGAATAGTTCAGATCAAAGTAGGGAAAGTTCCGTGTATCGTGACTTTTCACCACACGATCTTGACCATATGCCACCAGTAGCTGCCAGGCATCGGTCCTTACCCCGTGACGACACCGGACAAAATTTGCCCGGTCCGTTCATCGGAAATGACCAGTTGACCGGCCCGGAGACTTCACCGGTCACCGGTCAACATTACCGGTCCGGTCACCGATCCTTCTCTGAGGAATCTATTGACACCCTTCCACGTGGGTCGGCCTCTATTTTGGCCTCAACACACACTTCAGCCGTTCCTACAACCACTGAGCATAATTTGTATTCAAACACTAGTTTGCATACATATCAAGCTCAAGGTACAGGGGTTCATCTAACCACTTCGGCTGCGTTTTCAGCCCCACGGGTCTCTTCCACATTGCATAGAAGTATACCCCGGGCTGCCGCTACACACCAAAATCCCAATACTTTGTGGATCCAACAGTCGCCGGGAATCTTTGTCCTTTTTTCGACTGATCCTTTACCAGCGACCTCTGGTATTCAAAGTGAGTCTGCTGACTTGATCCCTGAGAGACCTAACTCACCAGCTATATCTTTGATGGTGCCGGATAACGATTCTCTCATGATAGAAGCGAATGAATCTATTATTCCTACTTCTATATCCACCGGTTTCAATCAATCCAATGCTCTCGCAGACGGTTCGATTGAGGCGGGTTCGGAGTCTAATGAGGCCGAACTTTATTATTTGGCCTCCATCAATCAGGTATACGAACTTATGTTCAATACCTTAGATAAGGACTTCTGCCCCCGCCCTTCCTTGTATCTCACAGGATCTGCGGTTACCGTTACAGAACAGGTAGCACGCAGACGAGAGCCCGGCAGGATAAGTAAGGCTACTTCCCGAGTGGATCTACGCCTTCCTATTGGCTCTTCCACAATGGCTGTTTTCCAGTCACTTGAACCAGCAATAAGCCTTCGCCATCTCCATGGAAAGCCCCTAAGGAGCTGACGAGCCTAAACAGATGGACGGCGGGAAAGTAATAAGGCCCCGGTACCCGACCCTGCTACCGATTTGGACCTTCCAAACTTCCGGTTCCTGATGCTGACATTAGTAAGCTGTCACTTACAATGCCTTCATCATCTACCCATACATCAGTCCCTCTTTCCCTGTTGGAAAATTGGGAGCTGAGAGAACGCCGTTCCATAGGTCTGGCTTACCAGCTAGAACTCATGGCAGCCACAGCCTTAGACTTGGTTTGGGAGCTCTCTGATTCAATCCCAGAGGAGCTCCGGGCCTTGTTGATACATCTTTCACGTACTACGCAGTTTTTATCTCACAATGCTGCGTCGTCTATGTCTGAGTGTTAAGCTTCGGAGAGACCTCATCCTCTCTTCCTTGCCCAATAATTTCCTTTGAAACAGGCGTAATATCCCTTCGAACTGCTGCACTAACAACAGAGTCTCTTTTCGGAGGGAGGATACAGTCGGCACTAACTGCTGATCGTGAAGATCAAATACATGCCTCCTTAGCTAGGAGCAACTCTGGCCAGCGCCCTGTGGTTTTTAAGCGCCCTGCTTCTAAGCCCCCAGGAGCCCCACCGGCCAAGAACGCTAAAAGGGACAGTTTCCCTACTAAGCGTCCGTCTGCTCCACGTCCCCACAAATAGGCCTCCTTTTCAGAACAGACAACTTCCTATCGGAAGCCTTCTGTAAACCAAAATTGGAATAAGGGCAAACCAATGCGGACATAAAAGTCATTTGATCCTTCTTCCGTCAAGGTGGACCTCCTAAAGGTC